>NC_056743.1:1350474772-1350577272 GCF_019279795.1 Protopterus annectens | reverse complement strand
GCTGGCAACCCTATCCACAGATGGATCAAATCATGGAAGACCCCCCCCCCAAAACAGTTTACATTTGGGAGGGTCTATATTGGTCCTGCTCAGCTTGTCTGCCACACAGTTTTGCACTGATGAGATGTAAGATGCTTGTGGAGTGAGACAATACTGTAAAACTATATCCTATGTTAACACTGTTAGCCTGCACAGGGAGTAAGATCTGGATCCCCTTACTTGTTTATGTATCATAACATTGTAGTGTTGTCTGTAATTGCTTGAAGAGGTCCCTTCGACCACAGATGATTCACAGAGTTCAGGCTGTTTATAAAAGCTAACATCTTTTTTTTAAGTCAATGTGTTTTGATATGTCTGTTTTGTCCCAGAGTTAAACAGACCAGTTGGCATAATGGTTAGAGTTCTTGCTTCACATGCACAAGGTAAAAGGTTTGTTCCTGACCTCCGGCCAATGCCTGTTTGGAGTTTGCATGTTTTCCCTGTGACTCTGTAGGGGTTAGTTCTCAAAATCTTTTATCTCAAACTCAGCAAAGAATGGAGCTGTGGGCAGCAGTGCAGACAGTTCATAGTGCCATAGAGGGGGAAGAGTTGCACAGACCAAACACTTTGGGCATCTACTGTGTGCACAGTATCCTCAAGATAGAAGAACATGGACAACAGACTGCATGCTGTGGCAGGACTAGCCACTTAACAATGTAACATATGGCTCTAGGTGATTCGGTTGTGCTGACTAATGTCACCAAATGGGCATGGGTATTTGCCAGTAATAAGTGCTTTGACAACTTCACATACTCTGACCTATGCCAGGGACCCATCCTAATGTGGGATGATTGAAAGTGCCCCTATTGGCCAGTGTGTGCCCACCATAAGGCTCAGCAGCCCTTGTTCAATAAACTACTTGATGGCCAGTGTCCGGTTGGCAGCTTGGGTTAACTGGGATAGCTTTGTTAAGTGAAAGCTGGGCATAAAACTAATCAAACTTCCAAACATGAACTAAGAATTGCTATAGTCAGTGTAGGTTCACTGATAGGATGGAGCTTGGAAAAGGATGACATGATGTTAAGGAAGAGGCTAGACATCTTATGCATCCAAGAGACAAGATGTGCAGCAAAGCCACTAGACTTGGTATCCATAGTTTTATCCTTATAAGAAGGATAGGCTAGAAATGGTGCAGGAATTGTGGTGAGGGAGAGCTTCAAAAGGCAGTGAGGGATGGCAACAGAATTAATGATAGTGCAGTATTCATAATCTCAGCCTATGCCCCACCAGAGGGTTATGATAGTAAAGAAAAGAGTGCATTCAGACAGCAGTTGCAGGATCTACTAGATGAAGCAGGACAACAAGAATTGGTGTTGATAATGGTTGACCTGAATGCACATAATGGGACAGAAGGAACAGGTATGAGGACTGCCTGAATCCACAAGGCTGGGGAAACAGGAACAAAGAAGCAGAGACCATTCTAGACTTCTGTCTGGCAAACAACTTGTTAGTAGCCAACACATGGTTCAGTAAGAAAGACAGTCACAAGATCATATACAAGAGTGACCAACATGCAACTCAGGTAGATTTCCTCCTAGTAAGGAAAGAGCACTGGGGTAGCATCACCAATTGCAAAGTCATCCCCAGTGAAATAGTTGGCCCACAGCATAAACCACTGGTTGCCACAATCAGCTGCAAGCTCTAACATCAACAGAGACCAGGCTGAAGACCTGGAAGTTGACTGGGGAGAAAGCAGCACAACAGTTCAAGGTATTATTCTAGGCTCTAGCACCTCAAGAAGAAGAAGAAGAGGAAATAGATGAAGTTCATAGGTTCATAGGTAGGTACTAGGCTATCTGCCCGAGGGCATTTATAATCCTAGCCAGAGTGTGTCAGCTTTTGCCGCCCCATTGATTAATTAACTAAGCCTCTGTCAAGAACAGCCAATGAAGTGATCCCAGGGGTGTATTTTCTGTTACCCATCCACTCATAAAGGTTTCTCTTGAAGAATGTTAGTGAGGGGCTCTGCCTAATGTAGTCAGGAATTTTGTTCCAAAGCATGGGGAGTCTCTGTGGCAGGAATCTTTCCCTCCAGCATGTTCTATTTATTGTTGTGGTGAGGTTTAGCTTAGGTTCTGAGCTGGACATGGCTTTGTAAGTCAGGCAGAGATCACCTCTAAGTAAGTGATATGCCACTGAGTACAGCCGGAGTTTTTCCAGTCGGGCTGCATAGGACATATGTTTGAGGCCAGTAATCCTCTTGGTGAGGTAATTTTGTGGTCTTTCCAGCTGTTGGAAGTGTCTTGTGAGGTACATCCCAAATGGGGCATTGTACTCTATGATGGGTCTGATGAGTGACGAGTAGAGGGGCACTATAACCTCTTTATTTCTAGATGCGAACCCTTTAGTAATTAGATGGGCTACATAGAAGGATTTCCTAACTACTTTGGCAATATGATTGTCAAAGAAGAGATTACTATCTACCTGGGTCCCCAGATCTCTTATTACCTCTTCTGTATTAAGGGGGCTGCCACCTATGTGGTAATTCATGGGTGTTTTGTTTTTCCCAAATGGGATGACTGCATTTTTTGGCATTTAGCTTGAGGCCATGACTTTAACACCAGGTATCTGTCTCAGTAAGGCCCTTTTGGAGAATGTCCGTGTCAGCCAGAGAGTTTCCTTCTACATGGCTCCCAGTTTGCAGTCATCGGCGAACTTGGTTAGCCATAGTCCTCCCGTGTTTGCCTGTACTTCTGAGAAGTATATGCCGAACAGTAGGGGTCCCAGGACCAAGCCTTGTGGGACACCACTTGTGACTGGTTTAGAGTCGGACCTGGAGCCCGCTATTCTTACCGTGTGAATTCTGTCTGTAAGCCAGTTGGCATCCCATCTTATGACGTAGGGGTTTATGTTCAGGCTGGTGAGTTTTTCTGTAATTCCTGAGTGTGGAATGGTGTCAAAAGCCTTGGCAAGGTCAAGGTAGGCTGTGTGAACCACCTTCCCCTCATCTATGGCCTTGGTGACTGTCTCAAAGAAGTCAACCAGGTTTAGTAGGCATGATCTGCCCTTAACAAAGCCAAACTGGGTTGAGTCAAGTGTTTGGAGGTTCCCAATGTCTTTGTTAATGAGTTCCATGATGATGCGCTCCATAGCCTTGCAGACCAGGCTAGTAAGGCATATGGGGTGATAATTACAAGGGTCAGTTCTGGCCCCTCCTTTGTGGAGCGGAATAACCATTGCTGTGTGCCATTGTTGAACAGTTTGTTTAGGTGGGGGGTTAGTTCATTCTGTAGTTTATGCAAGACGCAGCCTGGGACACCATCTGGCCCCATTGATGCTGTGCTTTTGGCTTTTGAAAGGGCTGTTTTCACCTGTGTATCTGTGATTTCTGGGACACTACACTTTTCCGGTATTGTTGTGGGCCCTTTTGGGGGTGAGAGGGGGGTGAAGTTTGCAGTGAATCTATCTGCCAGGATGTTGGCAATATCAGTAGGTTCAGTATATTTTGTGCTATTTTGCACTAGCTCAGAGCATATCTGCAAGTTGCCACTTAGATTCTTGACATAGCTAAAGAAGGCTTTGTGGTTATCTTTCGAATACTTGGCTATTTTTCTTTCGAAGTTAGCCTTGGATGATTTTATGAGGGACCTTAGTTTCTTACTAATACTGATCAGGGATGTCTTTCCTTCTTGGGATTTGCTTTTTTTCTGAACTCGTTTCCTTCTTCTATTGTATAGCCTGTTTATGGCAGGGGCCCACCAGACTTGTTTCCTTCTCTTAGGGGAGTGAGTCTTGGTTTTGCTAGGGATGCCATGATCCATGCATCCTTGTAGGTGCTCATAGAGTGCATTTGTAAAGGTTCCTGCATCTTGGACACTGTTATCCTTTAGCTTGGGGGCTGTGAAACTTACCACCTCTGTCTTAAGTAAGGTGAAGTTTGCTATAGAAAAGTTTTTCACTGTGGTTTTCTTGGTTGGGGGTGGTGGTGTGGTGTGGACATCCAGAGTGATTGGTTTATGGTCTGATCTAACCAGTGACGGGTTGACCTCTGGTGAGGAACACCTGTCGCCCATGTTGGTGATGACCAGGTCCAATATGTTTTCACCTCTGGTAGGGAAGTTTACCAGCTGATCCAGGGCATTTGAGGGCATCAAAGCCACACGCTCCAGGGATCTAAACCTTGTCATCACAATGAACAAAACATGCTGGAGGGATAGGTTCCTGACCCAGAGACTCCCCATACTCTGGAATAGACTGCCCATACATGTCAAGCAGAGCACCTCATTGGCCCTCTTCAAAAGGAACCTTGATGATTGGATGGGAGATAGGAAATTCACCCTGGGGATCATGTCAGTCGCCCTGCTAGACAGGGGCCCAGAGAGGTAAATATTGTGGGAAGAAATATCCAGGGAATTGGGAATTGTTATGGCTAGGCTTGCATAGGCCCTAGGGCTGATAGCTTAGTACCAACCTATAAACCTATGAACCTATAAATTCCAGGAAGTGCTGGACCTGGGAGTTTGTACTTGAGTAGTTTTCCCAGTTAACGGTAGGGTAATTGAAATTGCCCAATATCAGGGTGTTTGATAGGAGCTTCATGTTTTCCAGTATCTCCAGAAAGGTGGAGTGGTGGTCCTGGGTCATGGAGGGTGATCTGTAGCAGGCCACAATTTGCATTGCAGATTTGCCCGATGTTAGTTGCACATGGATGATCTCAGAGGTATCATGCTGCGCCACTAACCTGGAGGTGTAGGTATCCTTGATGAATATGGATACACCCCCTCCTTTTGTATTTTGGTCCATGTTCTGTGCCTGAAATGTGTGGTATGAGTTGTAGCCCAGTAGTGCTGGGGTGCTCTGTGGAGCCTTGAACCAGGTTTCAGTTACTGCACAGATGTCGACATTCTCCATACTGAGGAGTACTTTGAGCGTGTGCATTTTGAGATTTAAACTCCTGGCATTGAGTAGCATAACCCTCATTTTTTTATTTGTACTGTTTACGGAGGAGGGTTTGACTTTTGAGCCTTGCCTAAAAAAGGCACTATGGGGGCAGCAAGAGCCTTGGCCAGTATTTGAAAGCCTAGATGTGACAGGTGCAAGCTGTCTCTTGCGAAGCAACGAGGCTTGTCAAGCATGTCGTCCCAGGCTGACAGACACTGGATCCCCTTTGAATGACACCAGAAGCTTAGCCAATTGTTGAAATTGACCATTTTTTCTTTATACTGCAGTATCATTCTTGGTGAGGGCAGGATGCTACTCAGGGTCAGGGTCATACCCACCTGGGCTACATGATCAGAGAGCTCTTCCATCTGATATTTGTACTTGTTCTGGAGTGACCTGAGTGCTTGTGTTATGTGGCGGATTCTGGCTCCTGACAGGCAGCTAACAGTAACCTTTTCCTTATCCAGCCTAGTGAGTGGGACATCAGTGTGCCTGAATATAGAGTCACCTATTACTAGTGTGTTAGGTATGTTATTTCACCCTTAAGGGCTGTGATTGTGCTGCACGGGAGGTGCAGGTTTTTTGGGTGTCTGCTTTTGCAGGTTTTTATTTAGAGCCTCCAAGTATAAATTTGTGTATTTATGTGTATTTTTTGCCAGTGCTGGTTTAGTATGTCTATGTGAGTTGAAGAAAAATGGCAGAGCTTCGAAACAGCATGTGTGAGGACTTTAGAACTGATATGTGGCCAAGCCAGCTATGGAAATAAGGTACATATGAAAAGCTGGTGGTGGAGTGCAGAAGTACAGGAAGTCATCAAAAGAAAGAAGTAAAGGAATAAGTAGGAAATAGAAAAGACAGACCAGGCTAGGAAAGAATATTAATTGGCTAACAAATAGTTGCAATAACAAAGAACAAGGTAGCAGAGGCACTCTACCAGCTTCTGGAAAGTGACTCAGTAGATGGCACAAAGAAACTGTATCGGGTTGCAAGGCAAAGACAGAAAAATAAAGAAGAAAGTCAGACTCTCTTCATAAAGGATGCCAGCAACAACCTGCTCACCAGTCCAAAAGATAGCAAAGGCAGACAGAAAGAGTATTTTCAGAAACTTCTGAATGAAGAAAACCCCACAGAAGATTTACTGCCCCAGCCTATGATGAGAGAAGAGAAGGAGCCCACCACAAAAGAAGTAAGAGGAGCACTAAGGAAAATAAAGTCAATGAAAGCAGCAGCCTCGGAAGAGGTCATAACAGATATAATAAAATGCTGGGTGAGACGGGAGAAATAGCTCGAGGGTATTCATAGCAGTGTGGAGAAGGCATATCCTCGATGACTGGAGAATAGCTATACTAGTGCCAGTATTCAAGAACAAAGAAGATATTCACACAGTACATAGGTATCACACTCCTGTGACATTGCATGAAAGTTCTGGAAAGAGTGATTAATAAATGAATATGCGGAGCAGTAGAAAGCAAGATAGAAAATGAGCAGCTTGGGTTTATATCTTGATTCAGCACAACTGACCTAATGTCTGCAGTGAGACAGATAATTGAGAAGAAGCTAGAGTTGAGGAAAGAGTCCAGCTGGGCACTCCTAGACTTGGAGAAAGCTTATGACAAGATACCAAGAAAGATGATTTGGGAAATCCTGTGGTGGTTGAATTCTGAGAAATACTGACAGTGATTGACTGTGCGTGAGTAGGAGGGGAGAATCGAAGACCTAGATTCTGAGAAAGTTGGTGTCTCTACTGCATTACCTCCCTTTTTACAAATCCAGAAACTATAAATTTGAAAAGTCAATAGGTGTTGCTAGGACCATTGTGTCTTTCTCACGTGGAATCTTCCAAGAGATATCATGAAAAACATAGATGCCATGAGACCCAGAATCCTGAGGAATTCCTGTGTCGAGACAGAAATATGTGAAATCCCTCCAGAAACAGATCTAAATACAGATCTATTTTTCCAGTGGAAGAAAAGCTCTTTATGCTGAAGTGTCCAGCAGGGACACCATAAAAACAATCCTGTGAGAAGGAGTCAATAAGACTTCTGAATGTTCTCTTGGAATTACAGCCTTTGTAGGATATCCCTTACACGAAAGACAGAGAGAGATTCCTGACATGGTGAAAAAGACTCTGCAAAGTTAAGTAAGTTGTGTAATTAAGGAAAATGTGAATACCCTGCAATCTGAGGGATTATCACAGGAGCTAGACACTTTTTCAACACTCTTAAAACATTGCATAGCTCAGAGGGTGAAGCAGAGAACTGGTAATTTGACGTACACACAGAAAACAGTAAGAAACACATTGGGATGTATAGGTATATAATATGCATCTTTTACATCTAGGGTCACTAAGTAGATCAAATGAGGTAGAAGGGGTAATAAGCTGTGACAGGATAGCATTTTGAACTTAGGCACTATCACAAACTGTTTAAACAGTTCAAGAAGTAATGGTCCAGAACTGGTCTCCAAGAATCTTCTTTCTTTGTCACCAGAAACATCTTCAAATAAAATCCTTCTAGCAGAGGAGGAGGGACAGCTTCTATTACTTCCTGAGACAGCATGTGCTGCATGACAGGAGGGAAGAGAAAAGTTTGGTCTGGTGAATGAGGAGGAATACTTTGAAAAGGTGGGATAGCCACCCATCTGCAGCCTTGATGGATACATTCAGAATCCATCTGTCTGAAGCAATCTGTTGCCATAAATTACATTTTCAGTAGTTAAGATATATATTTTCAGTAAAGAGTATGTATTTCAGTGTATGATGCTATCATATGCAATGGGTGTATCATATGCAATGTGTGTATTTCACTACAAGGCATATACTTTTTGCATATATATATATATATATATATATATATATATATATATATATATATATATATATATATATACACAGTATGTGATTTGTGCAGTTTCCTATACATACTAATCTGGAGATTCAGAAACACTGTGTCTACTACAGTGGCCAAGTCACCATTGTTTACCATTTGTGTAAAACAAGGCCTGAGGCTCATTAAGAATGCATGCAGTCAGGCCAGTTTGCATAACAAGCAGCACTATATTGTGCTAGACCAACAGTCAGATTAAAGTAAGGGCAGCTGTTGTAAACACTGGCTGCAAAAAAAAATCTAGTGTAGTCATTGCAAAACTGTGTGCATAGATGGTAATACTTATGTGCTGAATTATTATTGTGAGACAAAGAAAAAGATATGCAGAAAAAAATGTCTTACAGACTAAAATAATGCTATGACTGGAGAGCAGGTGTTAGTCGTACAACAAAAACAAGTGTCAGAGGACTGCAGAGGGAGCTGGTGAACATAGCAGGGATGCAGAACACAATGGCGAAGGGAATATGACACATCCATCTGAAACTCTTGAACATACACAATATGAAACTCCTACAGGATAGGAGGGCCAGGAGGGAAACATTGAAGCAACATGACGTACTGACCTATACCCCTTTTGATATCAGCACATTTTTATTTTATCAGATTACCCGTACTATAATGTAAATGCAATAAAAAACAAAATATCTCCCTGAGGGAATTTTAACCCAATATCCTGTTCAGTGATATTTTCATACAGACAGCATTAAATAGGTGAGCTGTTGCAAGAGTCATACTCAAGGTGTCAGGGAATCAAATATCAAGAAAGTGTTACACAGTAACAGACTGGAAGCAATGAACAAATGACAGACCTCAAGGGAATTAAACCCTGAACTCTATTCAGTGCAGCATTCACTAAGTGAGCTAATACAGAAATCATACTGAAGGTGTCAGGGGAAACACATACTGACTGGGGATAGAGACAAGAACAGAATGGAGGAGGAAAAGTAAAATAAAAAAGATAACTATGGGGGGGTCTGTGCACTGACAGTCTACAAAGCAAGGCCAGAATAAAGGTATAAACTTTACTCCATTTCATACTTGAAAACTGCTGCACAACAGTGGCAATATTTGTAGTGCATGACATAGATAGGACTTAATTTTTGTTATACAATGAGAAGTGTAATTTCTAGTTGTATAGGGGCATCGAAGTTTCTCTTCTAACTTGTCGCACAACATATGGCCAAAAATAGATCACCGTTTTACAAGGCCTTTTGGGGAACATATGTGGTACATTTATTTATTTTTTGACCAATTTAAAAGTTGAAAATGGGAGTACAGGCTAAGGTGAAAAGGGGAAGCAGAGGGTAGGACAGAAGGTGAGCAAATAAGAAATGAGCAAGATGGCAATGGTGTATTTGAAATAAACTTTTTTGCCAGATGGCCGTCCACTTTTTTTTTTTAAGAGAAGGGAAACTTGGCTAAAGAAGTAAGGGAAGGTAAGAGGAGTAGGATGGGTAGCAGGGACAAACAGACAAAGCTAACAGGGTACGGGGTAATACAATTAAAGAAGAACACAATACTGAAGAAGACTTCAGCAGAAAGACAGAAAATAATGGTGAGTGTTAAACCAACAAGAGTTGGCAAGAACACAAAAGGGAGGGGGACACCAGGTTGGGGATAGAACTGAGCATTCACAGATGCGGTCTGTGCCAGCTGAGACATAGTGGAAGATTACTTCTAACAATGGGTACTGTTACCACTGGTCCTGGCTCAGAACATGGAGACAATGCAGGCAAGGACAGAACTCGATGAGTCACTGGAGCATGGTCTCCAAGTGGCTGATGCTGGCATCCAACCTCCTGTTGATAATATTCTCCACAATGTTTGCCAGCTGCTGATGAGTGACAAAGATGTCATCTCAACTTACACTGCAACTGGCTGGTAGTTCTGTAGTAACCTCTCAGGTGCAGGACGATCTGAGGCAGGTATCCTAGGTACAGCAGGAGGTGTGATGACAACTGTGCCTGGCTGTGACCAAGATGTGCTGGGTGCTTCAGCTAGTGATAGTAGAGCTACTACTGCCATCTGTGTGGGTCCCACAGGCCTTGCCAGTGAGGTGTTTGCAAGTTGCTGGTCTGCTACATATACAGTAAAACAAACAAAGAGAAACAAAACAAGAAAAAAATGAATGCAAGACAAAGGATAGTGATACAGTGCCAAAGAGGTTGGTGGAAGAGAAATGTAAACATAATACTTTCTAATTGTTATTTGTAATTATGCAATTAAACAGAATACACTTGCAAATTATTACATAATCATGGCTGTCAGAAGCCCTCATATACAATATGGGTCCCTATCACAAGCTTGAATTCTCACAAGATTGAAACTTAAAACACTGAGAAGGAACATCAAAATCCAGGAAGCTCGGTGAAAAAAAAATGCAAAAACTCAACATCTGCAAGCCATCCTGTATCTCCCCATGTGGGGGAGCTGTGCCTCCCACATCCCCTGCTAATTATATATGCAAACTCTGAGACTACAGTGAGAAGAAACAAAACCCCAATCTACCCTGTACTGCAATCCTGAAACAATGAGCATCTATGCCATTCGAATTTCCTGGATTTTGCTGTTCCCAGCACGATCTTTTAAGTTTCAAGCTTGTGAGAATTTGAGCTTGAGATAGGGACACATAATCATGCATCTCTCTCTCTCTCTCTCTATATATATATATATATATATATATATATATATATATATATATATATGTATGTATACACACACACACACACACACACACACGCACACACACACACACACACACACACACACACACACACACACACACACACACACACACACACACACACACACACACACATACACACAAACACACACACACACTAGGTTTGCCACTGATCCGGTGTTTTTCTGGACTATCCACAAATCAGAATGACTCTCCAGTGGTCCAGAAAGCAGTGTACAAACTCCAATATTCTTTAGAAGTGTGGACAGAATGCTGGATTTTGTTAAAAAGCAACCTCTATCTGTATTTTTTTTTCACAAAAGGCATCGGTAAAGTGATCTGGTGTAATCCAAGATACTCTACAAAAACGAAAAACAATAGTAACACAATGTATATTAAAAAGGTAAAAACAGACTAAAAGTGACATCCCACCCTACTGATGTACGCATTTGTCATAAAATGGGTGTGGATAAGGGTGGAGATGGATTGAGACTGGGCGGAGTCAAAGGCAGTTCAAGGGGCAGGGCTTCAGTCCAGTTTTCAGTAATATAAAAGGTGGTAATCCCAACATACACTCACACTCACACTCACACTCACACATATGCAGGGGATGCCTAAAACATCAGCCAGCCTGACATGCAGTATTACAGATAGAAAATTAATAGCTGGGGCTCCAGACCAACATGTGCCTGTGGTCAGAGATGCATGTTGGTCTCTGAGAATACGGCACACACAGAAAGTAGACATGCTGCTCAGACAGACATACTTTAATCACAGGTGATAGGTAAAGGGTAACCAATCCTATTGTAAGTTATGACATGTAGAACAAACCAATAATGATGACCTTACATATATGGACTGTATACTGCTGCAGTGATACTACTAGGTCAGAAAAATATATATGAAATGTTTTTCATGCTCACAACAGTCTTTAGGACTTGAACCCATGGGCATCCTTAACAATGTGAGACCAAATACACTTAACATGGAGAGCAACTTGTGCACCTATACAGGAAGAGGCATGAAGATACACTTCTAATATTACATAGATATAGTAATATCTTTGATCTATTCCAATACTGACAGATGTGGCACTAGTGCATGAAAGTTATTATGTACTCCTTAAGGAGGAGATTTGGGAAAATCATCTAAAAAAACCGAAGCACCAAACCAGGAACTATTGAAGCAAAGCAGCAAACCAGTGAAACACCAACCACAAGGAGAAAAACAATTTATTAGTTGAGTGCTTTTGTTCACTTAGAACTTCATCAGAACAATAAAATCTTAAAAAAACACACCCTTATATACCCCTCAGTGTGTGTCACACAATTTACATAGCCAACAATAACAATGTCAAAAAATACAACAGATCCAATATCTAACACAATAAAACTTTGATGAAAAAACATTTATATATATATATATATATATATATATATATATATATATATATATATATATATATATACGGGTCCACTTTGTAATTTCGAAATACTGAAATCCCAAATTTCAGTATTTCGAAATCACAAAGCCGAAAACCCAAGCACAACTCACAAATCTAAAAACACACAACCGCAAAATTCAAAATCCTGAAACTACGCTACTCATACAGTACACGCACAAACAAACAAAAAACTCCCCCCCACAATCAAACAAATGCATCTAAACTACATATAAGCAGGGGAGCAAACCCCCCCTCCACACACCCCCACACCCCCTACTTATATATTCTAACTTCGAGATCGCACAGAAACACAAACAAAACTCGTGCACACACACACACACACACACACACACACACACACATACACACGCACACACGCACACACACACACACACACACACACACACACACACACACACACACACACACACACACACACACACACACACACAGACATCTTACAGTCCCTCACACACACACATCAAAGTCATAACACACACTTACACACATACACTAAAGCCCTAGCGAACATAATTACACACAAAAACTTACCTAAGTTAAACCCAAACATCTACACACTGCACCAAATTCTCTGTGCTTTGGGATTTAGAATTTCGCGCTTCTGCCGGTTTCGGAACTTTGAGTATTCGGCTTTGTGATTTTGAAATACTGAAATTCGGGATTTCAGTATTTCGAAATTACAAAGTGGACCTATATATATATATATATATATATATATATATATATATATATATATATATATATATATATATATACATATATATATCACACACACACACACACACACACACAAATATAATATAGTACAAAACTTATCTAGCTAACTAGCACCATAAAACTTCAATTTTAATAAAGAAGTAATAGATCAAGAGTCATTGAGTCCTGGATAATAAGTGGTGTCTATACACTGTTTTTATTTTTTGGTTAGCTACAAAGGAACAATTGGAAGAATTTATTGTATATATTAACAATAATGTGTATTTCTTAAAATTTTCCTCCCACTATGATTAATACAAAATTTCCTATTTTAGACGTGGAGATTGGTAAGGATATACCTAATACGTGTTTTTATTCTAACATTTTAAGGAAACCTACTTTTTCCAACACATATTTGCATTATTCTAATTGGCATCCGAGATTTCAAAAGAAGGCAGTGGTAAAACGCCAGTTAGTTCATCCGGCTAGAATGATATCCAATGTGGATACCTTTTACTCGGAATGCAATACAGTTTTATATATGTTTCGAAAAGGAGGTTATCCACAACAATTTTTAGTGGAGATAAAAAATGAGGTTGTCACTAAATGGAATAATGGTTTTTATGTACCTATTTTGGGTTCTGGAGGGCATACTTTATCCACGACTAGTAGGGACATTGTACAGTGTATTCATAAAAATTGGGAATTGTTCATGAGGGATGTTGATTTGGTTGAAAATGTGGGTGAAAAACCTTTAGTGATATATAAGAAGGACAAATCTTTAAAACCTTTTATGGAAAGACAGTACAACGGTGTGACAAAAAATAAAAGGATTCCATTTGGTACCCAAAAGTGTGGTAGTTGTTCTTCTTGTTGCTACACTAATGCTGATGATAGTTTTTCCATAAAGGACAAGGTATACAATATTAAAGGTTATTTTACTTGTAACACAGTAAATGTGGTGTACTTAGCTCAATGTAATCAGTGCCCTGCATTTTTATATTGGAAAAACAAGCAGGCAGTTCAAAAGGTGTGTATTTGAGTATATTTTGGATATTAGAAATAGAAAATCCACTAATGGTCTATATAGGCACGTTGAGAAATATAGCACCCATAGTTTTAATTTTCTTATAATTGAGCAAGTTAGAAAGGACCTGCAAGGGTGGATAATTGATGAACACCTGGATAAGAATGAACTGAAATGGCAGTTAATATTAGATGCCACTAATTATCCAGGGCTCAATGACTCTTGCTCTATTGCTTCTTCATTAAAATTGAAGTTTTATGGTGCTAGTTAGGTATTTAAGTTTTGTATTATATTAACTTAAAAATGTTTTTAGATTATACTTGTGTGCGTCTGTACATATATATATATATATATATATATATATATTTCCATCGAAGTTTTATTGTGTTAGATAATGGATGTGTTGTATTTTTTTTGACATTGGTATTATTGGCTATGTAAAATATGTGACACACACTGAGGGGTATATAAGGGTGTGGTTTTTAAGACTTTATTGTTCTGATGAAGTTCTAAGTGAATGAAAGTGCTCAACCAATAAATTGTTTTTCTCCTTGTAGTTGGTGGTTCACTGGTTTGCTGCTTTGCCTCAATAGTTCCTGGTTTGGTGCTTCGGCTTTTTTAGATGATGTCTAACAGTGCCAGGGGTGAACACACCTGTTTTGGAGGGAGTAATAACAATCTCCATAACACTGGGAATTTAACTACACTTTTGAAACAAGTTAGCCAATAAGTATCGTCCTATGCCCAGCACATCCCTGGACTGAATATTACAAATTTGTCTACTTCTAAATCTTTGGGTTTTCTCCTCACCCAGCTTTCTAATAGAGAAGGAATTAGGATGGCTACACTGAATTTCTCAAGTACATCAATGGTAGTACATCTTTCCTAAGGTTTACCCATAAGTTTGATCATGATTCAATGGCCTATTTGGATGTACTGGTAACCAAGGATTATTCGAGAAATAGTTTTTGTTCAAACATATTCCATAAACAACTTTTTCCAACTCTTACCTCCATTTCAATAGTTGGCATCCACAATTTCAAAAGAGGGCTGTGGTCAAGGGGCAGTTGGTCAGACTTACTCATATGATTTCTGATAATGCCGCTTTCACTGTTGAAATAGATAAATTGATTGGCATGTTCAGTAAAAGAGGTTACCCTCATGAGTTATTGGATAGTATTAAGGAAGAAGTCCAGAGTAAGAGGAGGAATGGTCTTTACAAACCGCTACTACCTATTCCTGGTGGTCGAACTGATGACCATTTGGCTGGTAATAGCTTGTCCAAAGAAACACAACCATCAATTGACCCTTTTGAATGTTCACTAATAGTCACCTTTTCTGTTAACATATATGATGTAGTGGACACAGTGCATAATTTTTGGCCAATTGTGATGAGTGTCAATGAAATCAAAGAATTGTTTAGGGTCATGGCAAAGATTGTGTTTAGAAAAGGCAAGTCTTTTAAGAATCTTTAAGGTAAAAAAACACTTCAACTGTGTATCCAAGGGGGTGGTATGGAGCTCTTTGTCAATGTTGTAAGGTATTCTATATTGGAAAGACTAGTCACAAGCTGAAATAAAGAATTTATGAACACCTGAATGACATCAAGAAAGGGAAGAACACCAATACCTTGTATAGGTAGATTTCAGCTTTTCCTGACCACCACTTCAAGTTTGTAGTGTTGGACTACATGGAATGGGATGCAAGGGTTTTTAGTACAGAAGAACACCTCAACAGAAATGAATTAATCTGGATTTTGATGTGTGATGCCCCTTACTCCCCCTGGGCTTAATGACAGCTGTTCCATTATCCATTACCACAATCCTAAAACTGAAAAGTATGGCAGGGTAATTCATCAGTCATCTTTATAATTTGTTATATATACAGTGTTGTAACACGTTTGGCACTGTTTTTTCACTTATACACATTATTTCAAACTGTCATTACATTTTCAAGCTTTTAATTAATTAATTACTTTTTAAGCATTATTTGTATTGGTCGGTTTTAACCACATGACTACAGGATGTTCCTTTATACTGTGTGGTTTATGGGATTACTGCTGTTCTAATGAAGTCTTTATGTAAGACGAAAGTGCTTGACTGCTTTTTTTTGCTCAATAATTCTTTGGTGGTTACTACTAGCTGTGTGGTTTATACTGGACATGTGTGCTCCCTGGACCTCCATCAGTTTTTCTTGTTTGGTTCCTGGTTTCTGTTTTTGGATAGGCTTCTACAAGATCAAATAATAAAAAAAAGACCATGATTTTATGTTTAACGAAAAACCAGTGTTGGCTAGTATTTTCAGTATTCCTAAAATTCACAAGTGCCTTAACAATCCACCTCTTACACCCATTGTAGATGGGTCAAGGTCTAAAATGTATTTTATAGCACAGTGGCTTGATTATTACATAAAGGGAGGCCTTGCCAATAACATACATATATGTAAAGATTCATGGCATTTTTTGGAAATGAATAATAACATTTCCTTTTGTGAAACTGGGTTGTTTGTAACCACTGATGTACACGGTTTATTCTCTGTAATACCTCAAGAAGAAATTTTGATGTGGTTTGAACAGCAGTTGCTCAATAATCGCAGTTTAAGTACTAATTCAGTAAATGCATGTGTTGCCTTGATGGATGTGGTATTAAGGAATAATTTTATTTACTTTGCGGGTCAGACCTATAGACAAATAAAGTACAGTTGTGTACACTTACCATAAATGTAGATCATCATCATCATCCCTTTTTTCCCATTTACATAGGGTCGGGGTATCGTATTAACTGTCGCCAACTCTCTCGATTCAGTGCCACTCTCCTGCCTTCTTCAACACTCATGCCTGACTGTCACAGATCTTCTTTCACACAATCCATCCACCTCTTTGCTGGACGCCCTCGCTTCCTCTTACCTTCTTCCTGTCTGTCCCAAATCTCCCTCACCAGATTGTCTTCTGCTTTTCTACACATGTGCCCATACCATCGTAATCTGTTTTCTTTGATCTTTTCTGCAATTGGAGCTACTTTGGCTTCTGCTCTTATGTCCTCATTTCTTCGCCTGTCCCGCAGTGTGCATCCTACCACCTTTCTCCGGCACTTCATTTCCATCACCTCTATCGTCTTCAACTGTTCTGCCTTTACTGCCCAGGTTTCTGTACCATACAGTAGTACTGGTCGTACCACTGTCTTGTACATCTTACTTTTCAGCTTCTTTGGCATTCTTCTGTCATATACTACACCTGATACTCTATGCCAGTTGGCTGCAGCCCCTCTGATTCTAGCTTTGACCTCTTCATTCAGACTACCCTTCTCCTCAACCACCCCTCCCAGATACTTGAAGCTGTTTACCTGTTCCACTATCTTCCCATCTATCTCTATTCTCAGCTTCTTCTGATTTCCCCAATCTGCTGCCATTACCACTGTCTTATCTGTGCTTAGTTTCATCCCATGTGCCTTCAGATTTACATTCCATTCTCCTATCCTTTGCTGAAGTTCTAGATCAGATTCTGCCTGTACTGCCACATCGTCTGCATACAGCAGCTTTGTTGCTCTGTTCCCTCCAACCTGTTTGCTGATGTAGTCCATTACCACTATGAACAGCAGTGGGCTCAGAGCTGAACCCTGGTGTAAACCCACTCCCACTGGGAACCCCACAGTGAGGCCAAACACTTACCATAAATGTAGGTGTTCGAGTGTATTCACTGTTCCAGTCATTACATTTGGGTAATCTGCTGGCAGGTTGTCCTCAGTCGGCCTGAATTCCAAAGTCTTGAGTCCTGCGTCGGTTGCTGTCTTCTTTTCCATGACGTCAGGTCATCAGGGGTATAAAACATGCAGCCGACGCCATTTTATTTAGTTTTTCTTGCCCCCAAAAAGGTAGCAATATTATATATATATATATATATATATATATATATATATATATATATATATATACATGCATCAATATAAACTTTACCTTCATTTACAAGCAAATACACCACATAGGTTGTAGGAGATAGAGAAGGAAAGATAAACTGTAGAATGGCAGGGGGATGGCGGGAGGGTAACCTGGACTGCAACAGTAAATACACTCGAACATCTACATTTATGGTAAGTGTACACATCTGTACTATGTTCTTCATGTTTCACTGTTGCAGTCATTACATTTGGGTAGAATCCCAAATCTATGGTTGGGAGGCTGGAGCTAAATAGCATTAGGTGCAGCTGTAAGGCCCTGCAGCACTGCAGCGGCAAAGCCTGCCCTGGACTTAGAGTAGAGAGGCAAATGGTAATGCTTTGTAAATGTTTGAACAGAACTCCAAGTAGCAGCCTCTAGAATGTCTTTGGTTGGTACTCCTCTGAGAAAGGCTGCTGAAGTAGCTGCAGCTCTGGTGGAACGAGACCTAATGCCCTTGGGCACAGGTTTACCATGGTGTAAGTAGCAGAAACAGATGCAGTGGTTTATCCACTTTGTAACTGTCTGCTTTGAAATAGCCTTTCCTTTTGATCCTGCATCATATGACACTAGTAATTACTCAGTTTTTCTTAGAGCTTTAGTCCTGCTCAAGTAGAATCTTAGCTGTCTGTGTACGTCCAAGGAATGCAGAATTCTCTCCCCTTTGTTCTGTGGATTTGGATAAAACGTTGGCAGATGAATTGTTTGGTTAAGAGCCACACTGGAAACCATCTTAGGCATAAAAGTAGGATTTGTCCTCAGAGACACCCTGTCTGGGTAAAATATGATAAAAGGCTCTACAGCCATGAGGGCCTGTAGCTCTGAAACTCTTCTTGCTGAAGTAATTGCTAGTAGCAGAGCTGTTTTCCATGATAAGAACTTTATATCAGCGGTAGCAGTTGGTTCAAATGGAGGCAGGGTGAGCTTTTCCAACACATAACTGAGGTCCCATGCAGGTAATGGTGATCTTCTAGGAGGCCTTACATTTTTGGCTACTCTAAGATACTGCTTTAGTAAAGGATGAGAAAAGATTGGTGGCTCTGTATTGTAATGAGCCGAAATGGCAGAGGCATGGATCTTGACTGATGAGAAAGATAGGCCTTTGTCAAGCATCTCAGTTAAGTTTTGTAATATCTGGTACCAAAAAATGGGTTAATTGTTCTTCTTGTTGCTACATTAATATTGCTCATAGTTTTTCTATAAAGAACGAGGTATGCAATACTAAAGGTTATTTTACTTGCAACACATTACATGTGGTGTACTTAGCTCAATGTAATCAGTGTCCTGCATTTTATATTGGAAAAATGAGCAGGCAGTTCAAAAGGCATGTATATGAGCATATTTTGGATATTAAAAATAGAAAATACACTAATGCTCTATATAGGCATATTGAGAAATATATTACCCATAGTTTTAATTTTCTTATAATTGAGCAAGTTAAAAAGGACCCACAAGGGCGGATAATTGATGAACACCTGAATAAGAATGAACTGAAATGGCAGTTAATATTAGATGCCACTAATTATCCAGGGCTCAATGACTCTTGTTCTATTACTTCTTTACTAAAATTGAAGTTTTATGGTGCTAGGTAGGTATATAAGTTTTTATTTTATTTATTTATTTATTTATTTATTTATTTGCAGTTGGTTTACCAGGACTGTCCATTGGGCCAAGATTAACCCGTTTTCAATGGAGTCCTGGGGAAAAAAGCTCCAGTAACAAGTTTAATAGGTTTGACATTAGATTACAAAAATTTACAAATGATGTAGCTTATAGCATGACATTGCAAGTAGTATAGCACCAGAAATTAGGTTACAATAGATTTTAGGTTAGATTACAATGTTTACAAGTGATACAGTTTAGAGCATAAGGTTACAAATTGTACAGACTGGTGATGAATGTTACAGAAGATACATACTAGAAAAGAAAAACATTTTTAATATAAGTACTGAGAAGCCATTTACTCTTAGGAAGCTTGAATATATGACACATAAAACATTTTTGTACATGGTTTAGTTGGTACAAGCAGAGAATGTATGAGGTAGGAAAGGAAGTTTTGTATTATATTAACTTAAAAATGTTTTTAGATTATGTGTGTGTGTGTGTGTGTGTGTGTGTGTGTGTGTGTGTGTGTGTGTGTGTGTGTGTATATATATATATATATATATATATATATATATATATATATATATATGTTTTTTCATCAAAGTTTTATTGTGTTAGATAATGGATCTGTTGTATTTTTTGACATTGTTATTGTTGGCTATGTAAATTATGTGACACACACTGAGGGGTATATAAGGGTGTGTTTTTTAAGATTTTATTGTTCTGATGAAGTTCTAAGTGAATGAAAGCACTCAGCCAATAAATTGTTTTTTCTCCTTGTGGTTGGTGGTTCACTGGTTTGCTGCTTTGCTTCAATAGTTCCATATTTGGGGAAATATTGTTCACACCACCTTTGTGCTGTAAAGGAGCATTGCCCTCTCCTTCTCCACCCATGGTGTATCACCTTGAAGAATCTCATGGAAAAATGGCAGATGACTAGCACCTCATGCAGTTTTCATGTGCCTTATCTTCCATGCAATAATGGGCATCAACAGCCACCTCATTTGCTTGATGGATTGCAAACTCAAGAAAATGTAGGTACCAAATTACTGTTTTTAATGGCGCTTTAACATGTGAAACATGCAGTCCTCCATTTTAGTGTATACTATTGATGTAGCTCTCAAGGATGTTTGTATGATGCATTCCATCTCAACTGGGTATATGGCTCAGTTCAAATCTAAGGTGAGCATAGATAGCATCACTGTGATATAAATATATTTTTCTAAATCACTTTGCAGTCTTGTTTTGCCTCAGTAGCATAAACAGTGTTTCATTATGCAGTCATTAGCATGCAACATGGCTGACCACGTTATTTGGCCTAGTCATGTTGTGTAGCTGGGTTTTCTAAATTGCACCAAGCCTGTGTGTGGCCCTTCACTGCACATATCGAATTACCAAAATTTGTCAATGTTTTCTGAATTTGGCCTCAGTTATTTAATTTGAATATATACTACCTCATATACAGAGAATAGTTCATAGGTTCATAAGGGTGTACTAGGCTAATGACCACAATGGCCTTTTTAAGCCTAGCCTTGTATTCCAAATTATTGACAAGTTCTGGTACCCTTGATAAGTGTGAGCAGGGGCTTGGAAAATGAACATTTTAAAAGCAGGGGCCTGGGAGATGAACCATTTACAAACTGCCTGTGTCCATTATAGACATAAGGTGCCCAGCCAGGGATTAATTTTCTGTTCCCCATTCAATTGTCCAAGTTACACCTGAATTGGGTTAAGGAGGAACTCTGCTTCACATGGATGGGGAGCCTGTTCCAGAGAATGGGTAGCCTCTGAGATACATACCTGTTTCTCCAGCTGGTCCTATTTGTATCACAGGCAAGGTTTATGTCTTTAGAAAGGGTAATTCTGGTGCTATTTAGATTGTGGATATACAGGAGGTCCATCAGGGTGAGGTCTGACAATGCTTTGTATGCCAGTATAGATATCTCCTCAACAGCCTGTAGGAGGTAGAATCCAGGAGTTTGAGGTGGTCTGTATAGGACATGCTACTTACTCCTTGAGGGAGGAACCTCTGTGGATGTTCCAATTGTTGGATGTGCCTGTTAGATACATACTAAAGGGGGCAATATACTCAATGACAGGTATGATGAATGCTGAATACAGTGGAACAATGACCTCCTTTGACCTAGATGCCATACGTTTGTCTATAAGTTGCACAACATAGAATGATTTCCTCACTGCTGTAGATACATAATGGTCAAAGGCTAGATTACTGTCTATGTGTGTTCCTATCTCCCTGACATCTGGGTCAGCTCTTAGGGATGTGTCGCCAATATAATAGTTATCAGGGGTGGATGACTTCTTGAAGGATACTATTATGCATTTCTTGGCATTAAGTTTTAGTCCATGGCTCTTACACAAGTTATATTTCAGCCCTTCCTGGAGAATATTTGTGTCTGTGGAGGATTCTATGATTGCTCCTAATTTGCAATCATCTGTAAATTTAGTCAGCCACAGGTGAATGACATTGGCTTTGACTTCAAAGCATAAATGCTAAACAGGAGCAGTCCCAGGACTGATGCCTGAGGGGCTCCACTTGTGACTGGCTGCTTTGTAGAGATGGACTCCCCATTTTAACTTCCTGGGTTCCATCCTCAACCTGATGGAATATGTAGCCTGATGAAAGAATTATTAGTAATTTTATGTTTTTCTATACAGAAGTTTATGTGAAAATTCACTTTTACAACTAAGCAATAAAACTTGCAATCTCAGAAGTAACAAATAGACATTAAAGTCATTCCAGTGCAATGATGAAATACATTAGACTTTGTTTAAAGAGTTTTGCCAGTCTGGACTTCATTGTCTGTTTCCATTAGAACCTCTTGTTCTAGTAGGGATTTGTTCAGCACTGGTAGAGTTCTTATTAGAATCTAGAACAGAAGCTGCCATTAAAAAAGGAATAATTAGTAAAGCCTATAAACTATTGGACGATAACTATAAGAATCAGTCAGAGGAGATTAGAAAGGATTAGGAAGAGAGACTAGCTAAACAATTCACTAAGAAAGAACGGGAGGATATATGTACATCTCCCAAATATGCAACAAAATCTAGAATATTTAGCATTTTTGCTTTGAAATGCTTACATGGATATTTTTATACCCCAAGTAGACTCTAGAGAATATTTCCTCAGGTAAATAGCAAATGTTGGAGGTGTGACGGGGAAGAAAGAGGTAAATGGGAACATATTTTCTGGGAGTGCATTGAGTTGGTGAACTTTAAGGATTTCCTGCAGGATGCACTGTTGGAGATGCTGCGTGGGCAGATTGGTGTGACAAGGGAGATTATTTTTCTGAGCTGTGATACAGAATCAGATTTGCCTAGACATGGTAAGGCCTTGCTGTCTATAATTATTGTGGTGCCAAAAAAGCAATTATTAGAAAATAGGAATCAAAATCTAAACCAACTATGTTAGAAGTAGTGAATATAGTAACAGGATAAAACAACTGGAATTGAGATCTTTAGAAAAAGGTAGGAGCAAACTACGTATGAAAAGATGGGAACTGTAGGAACAGAACATACAGGGGAGGAATGAGGTTTAAAAGAAGGCAGGATTTAAATGAGCTATGTAATGTTTGACTGAAAACGATTGGATAGACTATAAATGATATATAATGTTTGCAACTGGGAGTGTGTCAGTATGGTTTGTGATGTAAAATGCTTGCAACTAGGATTGTGTTGGTGTGGTTTGTTTTCATTTATATAAATATATGATTGTTTATGTCATAAGTGATGGTTTAATAAAGATGTTTCTTGTTAAAAAAATGCATACAAAATAAATTCACACATCAATAATTGTAGTCAGACATACAAATATATGGTTTACATTCATATGGTCGAGTGCACATTACTCGACCATACATTTTACAGATTTTTCTGTGAATCCTGTTAACGTCAAACAGTTGGAATGTTGTAAAAACACCGAAATTGACATTTCCAACAGCTCTACACCCTCAAACAAGTGCTAACATGGGTCAGAAAGGGGATGGGATTTTCCGATTCGCAACACTTGCAGTCGCATTTTTGAAATGCTTTCGCACTCCTTTCAGCCATACCCGCTTGACCATTCACCAGTCGACCATATGCATATACAACAAATATTGTTCTGTATTATAGCAACGATTTTTATATATATACATACATATATATATATATATATATATATATATATATATATATATATATAATTGCATGCCAAGAGTGTTTCAATATGTAGTCCTTTTGTTTCCATAAGTTTCCAGTTGTGTGATTAATGTCCTTACTGACTTGTCACTGTGGTCTTAATCCCTTTATACTGGGGCTTTAAAGGTTGTAGTCGTTATCACTGTTCTGCAGGTGCTTTGGTAAAATGCGAAACTTGTCTTACACTTGTCTGTATTTGCAGCAGTATATAATCATGTCCTGAGCTAGTCTTTATAAGCCATATATGATGAATAAAGTATTAATATTGTTTAATGAAAAGGGCATTACTTACCAAGTTCACAAGTGGTCCTCCAGAATTTCCATACTATGAAGAAAAACAGTGTGTTACTAATAAGTGTGCATAAGATTTGCAAATGGTTAGCTTATCAGCATTTAGAAAAAGACAGATTCTTATTTAGTCATATTTAGTAAACAATTCTACATGCATTTTCCCATTTAAACCTCGCATCTTGTTCTGTTTTCTACTGTCATTTATTCCTTATGTTATGCAGCAACCAAGTCAACTAATCTCTTAAGAAACTGTTGCACACCATATGTGGTATACATTAACTGAAAGTCCATGGAGCTAAAAAGCAGTCTGGTATGTTGACTTACCTGTGCATCATTTTGATACAAAACATTCACCAACAACTTAAGGCAAGGGATCCTAATGAATAAGTAACAGATAAAGAGAAAGTGAAGGAGGTATTATGGATCATAGAGGCTGAATACAGGAAATGGCACAGTTCACCCTTTCCCTTTGCAACAGAACATGACAAGACAATGATAAAAGCAATATTTAGAATGTCAGAAAAATGTACCACTCTGCTGAAAGTTGACTCGAATGTTCAAAATGTTAGTAGAAGCACCAATTTGCCAGTAGTGCACATGAGCAGAGTTATTCTCTATGTCCTATTATACTGTATGTGTCTGATAATTTGTGTCAGAACTCCGAGGGAAATTTTCAGATCTAGTTCTTAAATGGAGCTTGAAATGGATTTTACACATAGGATTTAATAGCTACCCCAGAAGAACTGACTAGCAAACCGCCGTGACTAACAGTTATAGTGTTGACTTCAGGCAGGCTGCCTTTATAAATATGGAAAAATACCTCAGAAAAAGCATTTGTAAATAGCCTCAGAGTGGTGGGAAAAGGTGTGAAGAGAAAATTGTTGTTACACAGAAGTCATTCATATGGAAGCAAATCTGCAAAACAAAATGACAGAAAAAGCCACAGGAGTTCTCAAAACAGATGGCAAGTAAGTTTAAAGAAAAAAATGATAATTTAGAGGTTATAGAGAAACAGACATAGCAGTGCAGGAGAGAGATACTGAAATATTAAATAACCAAAATGAAGTAGGGAAGATTTATTTATTTTTATTTTATTTTACATTTGTTTACCGGGTTAGTCTAACTGGATATATTTTCATTTTCAGTAGAGGCCCGGGGAGAAAAGCTCCAAAAATAGCATAAAGAATTTAAACAACAATACTATCACAAAGTAGTAGAAAGATTTAACAAAAATACCAAGAAATACTATTAAAGTGCAGAGATTAAATTAAACTAAAAAAAAAAAGAAAAAACTAAATAAAAAAAAATTGCATACTGGTTAAGACAAGTCTTTTTACAGTATCACATATGAGGTAGTTTATAATACAGAAGGATAGTATTTGTAGAGAGGGATAACATAATTTTAATAGTTACAGTTACTGCTTTAGGGAGATAAGCAATGTAGTTTAAGTGCAACATGGGAAAAAATGGAGAAAAAAAAAGTGGCATCAGAAGTTAGTCAGGGTTGCTGCAGGGGCATAACCAGTGTGTTTTGAGGTGTCTTTTAAGCTTTTGTTTAAATAGTGTAAGAGAATGAAGTAGAGTTAGTTCACTAGGTAATAAGTTCCAGTTTTTTCCAGCAGTGTTGCAGAACAGGGAATCACCTGCCAAGTTGTTGGTCTTGCTTATGTTAGCTAGAAGTTTACTGGAGGAGCGCAGGGAATTAAGATTTTTGTAGGGGATAATGAGGTTAGCGAGTATGGGAGTGTTGTTAGGTTGGTAAAATATCTTGTGGGCAATAGTCATTTGGGAAAATATCAGATTGTTTTGTAGTTCCAGCCAGCCTAGCTGCTGTAGATTTTGACAGTGGTGAGTTCTAAAGGGATTACCTGTTGCAAATCTGGCAATGCTATTGTAGGAGTTAGCTAGTTTGAGAAGGTTATTTTTTTTAGGTTAGCGTATATGGGTGAAGCATAAAGAAGAGTTGAGATTAAATGAGAGTGGGCAATTGTAGTTCTAGTTGTTGGAGTTAAGAAGGGTTTAATTGTATATAATGAGCCCATTTTTCTGTTTACTGTTTTAATAATGTTGTTTATATGGTTATCAAAATTAAGGTTATTGTCAATTGTAATTCCTAACAGTTTGGTAGTAGAGTCAGGAGATATAAGGGTGCCATTATTGGATTTGACAGAGAAATCTATAGGGGTGGACTTACTGGTAGGAGTAAAGAGTAGGAGCTTAGTTTTTTGGCATTCAAAAGGAGGCAATGTTTCAAGAACCATGCCTCATCTGTGTTGAATACCTTCTGAGTTAGAGATTGTAGTTCTGATCGGGAGTTAGCTGAACATATGATCATAGAATTGTCTGCATATTGTATGCAGGTGGCTTGAGGAATTGCTACATAAAGGTCATTGATAAAAAGTGAGAAAAGAAGAGGTCCTAGAATGGAGCCCTGGGGGACTCCAAGGTTGACTGGCAAGTGTGATGATAGAGTATTCTCCCAGAGAACTGCCTATTGCCTATTGCTGAGGTAGGACTTGAACCACTGAACCGCCAGAGTGTCAAGAGAAAGGGATTCTAGAGTATTTAATAAGAAGGGGGTGGTTTACCATATCAAAAGCTTTTGAGAGATCAATAAAGAGTGCAGATGAGAGGATGTTATTATTACGGTTTTTATTGATGGACTCGGTGAATGATAAGAGAGCAGTAGTGGTACTGTGAAATGGCCTAAAACCATGTTGGCAGTTAGCTAGTATGTTGTTTTGAGTTAGATGGTGTAGTAGCTGATGGTGAATGCATTTTTCCATAACTTTTGCTAAGGGTGATAAAAGAGCTATTGGTCTATAGTTAGAAAAGTCATTTGAGTTACCCCCTTTGTCTAGGGGGACGATGTGGGAGATTTTCCAAATGTCTGGGATGATTCCCTCATTAATGGTTCCGTTTATAAGGATGGATATAGGATAGGCAACTGCTTTGGCTGCTTTTTGCAGGTATTCAGATGGTAACTGGTCAGCAGAGGGAGTACAAGGCTTAAGTTTTCGGATGATGTTATAGATTAGAGTGGTAGAGATGGGTTGTAAGTGGAATTTTGGGAAGGTAACAGATGTAGAGGTAGGGAGACTTGAGTTGTCAGGGGCTAGTTGACTGGCTAGAGATTGTATGGTCTCTATGAAAAAGGTGTTGAAGGCATTGACAGTTTGATGGGGGGTATTGTGTTCAGCCCCTAGAGGGGTTGGTGTACTAGAGTGTCCTGGGTGAAGGAGTCTATTAATATTTGACCAAAATATAATCTGCAAAGCTAAGGTCCAGACTAAGGAAAATGTAAGAAAACCAATTAAAAAGCAGAGGTAAAAACAGTTATATGTATATTAGAAATTGGAAAGGTTGGATATCGATATCTCTGTGAATGAGAAGGAAACAGGACAGTGACTGACAAACAGAAAGTAGATATAATAATCATGTTCTAGAAAAGAGAGGATAGGAAGGTAGCTAACAGCTATGCCAAACAAGAAAATTATTCTTGATGTGAGATGTGGGGAGTGGGAGGTGCGTGATACTGATAGCAGCCCAACAGAAGAAGTTTAGTTTTCAGACTGAACTAGCTAAATCAGTGGCCCAAATACACCCACCAGGACCCCCAAAGAACCAAGTGCAGATTTGGAAACATTGTTGACTGCTTGCTTTAACAAAATGCAGGGGGGGGGGGGTAATACAGGAGGAGATTAGGAAAGGTCCACTGACTTACATGTACACAAATCACATTTACCAGAAAAAATATATACAAAAATCATTCTTCACTAAACATATACATTATTAAATTCATGAAAATGGCTAAAACTGAAGTATGTTAATGCTCCCTTGGCCCTCTTTCATGTTCTTGCTCCCAAGGCCATAGAGTGAGCTCCACTGTAGCCACATTCATTCCCCCTGGGATGCCAGTAGGGAAAGGCAAGAGTCAGAGGTAGAAGCTATCATTCTGTGTGCAGTTAGAAGTTGTTTTAGACTCCTTTACAGCCCTCCCCCAGCTCAGACATGGTGTAGCTCATGGCTGTCTATGTTAAACTGCCTCTGGGGTATACTACCAGACAGTCATAATGCTTAGCTAGAATGCACACAATTCTCAGCCAGGCTTACAAGCCCAAGTCCAGGTACACCATGGCCCAGTACTGCTTTTCCAAATGGCATTCCTGCAAAGAGACTCTAACTGAATCCCTTCCTCTGACTGGGTGAACTACCTTTGGTCACTCCCTCCCTTCCCTCCCTAGCCATCTCCTTCAGTGCCCAGGCTAACTGAAACCATTTTCTTTTCCTGAGTCACATCTAGGGCTCCTGCATCTCTACTCTGCACTGAAAACTTTGTGATTTGTCCACCCCTTGTTCTGTACTGTTATGTCACATCAACACTAAATCAAAGATTCTACAAAGAAAGAAAAAGAAAGAAATCGGAAGCACTTTGATTTTATCCACTTTTCCACCATAAAGTGAAAAGTGATGTTTTGCATTTCTTCTAGTTCTTCCACAACTCTTTCTAGATAGTAATACATTTCACACTAGCTCATCACACTAACACTCACACATTGCATCAACATGAAAAACATGCTAAATGCAGTAAGAACTGCATTTCCACGTCCCTTACTTCTGTAGTACTAACTCTGAAGAAAGGCAGAAGAAAACTGCATGCTGGCAAATGCAAGGAGTATTAATAATAAACTTTTTTTTATTAGGAAAAAATTATGTTTGCATAAGATTGATGGCATTATTGTGTTTGAAAAAAGGTTAAAGAAAAATTATTGGAAACCAGTTCTGACAGGATATAAATGTTTTTTTTTTTTTCTGTAACAAACATTCAAGAAAAAATGTGGTGGAGATGTTATGATAGGGATTAAAATGTATTATGAGCCCTGTCATTATTACATCTTTGATGATTTATGTATTTATTTTATTTTACATTTGTTTACTGGGAAGGTCAGACTGGACAGAGCTGTCCGTTTTCAGTGGAGGCCCAGGGAAAAAAGCTCCAGAACAATTGCTAACATACTATACATAAGATATTTAAACATTCAGTTATAAAATTGCATAAGATATTTACATAAGCATAGTGGTTTAGATATACAATTAAAAGTATAGCAGGTAGTAACATTTGATTGCTGCTCATACAGTATGTTTAGTAGAGATAATCTTGAAGATGTACTGAAAATAAGACAAGAAAGGAAAAACTAAAAAAGGAGGAGAATATATATTAAAAGGCATGAGAAGGCACAACACCTGTTTAATATTTGTTTAAGATTTTTTTAAGATGTTAAGATTCTTGCACCAAATAGTCTGGTCCTATTATTCAACCCTGGATAACATTCCCAGGGTTAATGCTAATATAAGTTTGGTTGTAATTTAAAAAAAAAAACAATTTAATTATTTTTCGACTGAGTGTTGGTTTAACTGCACATTTGATTAATAGGTAGGTCTGACGAAGCTTACTTGTGAAAGCACTGGTTATAACACAGCTAGTGCCCTCCCATAGGTTCATCTCTATACAAAATGAATGTAACACTGTTAACCAATGAGAACAGAGAGTTTCTATCCATATCTGCATAAATGAATGTAACTCTATCAACCAATGAAAACAGAGTTTTTATATTCATATTTAAATATTCCTAATGTGCTGATGCTGTACAAAGTATAACTACCCCAACTGTCTGTGGAGATGTTGTTACAAGACAACTGAAATACAACTGAACTGAAGCCACAACAGACCCTGGGAACTATCACCCTATAAGCCTGACTAGCTTGTTCAGCAAGGCTATGGAGCGCATCATCATGGAACTCATTAACAGAGACACTGGGAACCTCCAAACACTGGACCCTTCCCAGTTCAGCTTTGTTAAGGGCAGAGCATGCCTCCTAAACCTGGTGGACTTCTTTGACACAGTTACCAAGGCTATAGACGAGGGAAAGGTGGTACACACAGCCTACCTAGACCTCACTAAGGCCTTTGACACCATTCCCCATTCTGGTATTATAGACAAGCTCACCAGCCTGAACATAAACACCTACATCACAAGATGGGTTGCCAGCTGGCTCACGGACAGAACCCACATGGTGAGAGTTGCGGGAGCTAGGTCCGACTCTGAACCGGTTACAAGTGGTGTTTCCCAGGGCTCAGTCCTAGGACCCCTCCTGTTCGGCATATACTTCTCAGAGGTACAGACAAGCACAGGAGGACTATGGCTGACCACGTTTACAGACAACTGCGAACTAGGGGCTATAATTGACTCTCTGGCTGACACAGACATCCTCCAAAAGGGTCTCACTGAGACGGATACCTGGTGTCAATATCATGGCCTCAAGCTAAATGGCAAAAAGTGCATAGTCATCCCTTTTGGAAAAAAACAAAGTACCCACAAACTACCATGTAGGTGGTAGTCCCCTAAATACGGAAGATGTAATAAGGGATCTGGGGACCCACATAGAGAGTAATCTCACCTTTGATAATCACATTGCCAAAGTGGTTAGAAAATCCTCCTACTTGGCCCACCTAATCACAAAAGGGTTTGCATCCAGATCAAAAGAGGTCATTGTGCCTCTCTACTCATCACTCATCAGACCCATCATAGAGTACAACGCCTCATTTGGGATGTACCTTACAAGACACCTGCAACAGCTGGAAAGACCACAGAAGTACCTCACCAAGAGGATCACTGGCCTCAAACAGATGCCCCATGCAGCTCGACTGAAGAAACTCCAGCTGTACTCAGTTGCATACCGCCTACTCAGAGGTGATCTCTGCCTGACATACAAGGCCATGTCCAACCCAGAATTGATGGACATGCTCCACCTAAAGAAAACCTTATCCCCTTGCGTCACACGCTCTAGGGATCTAAACCTCACCACAACAATAAATAGGATCTGCTGGAAGGATAGATTCCTGTCCCAGAGACTTCCCATGCTTTGAAACAAAATCCCAATCTACATTAGGCAGAGCTCCTCGCTAACACTTTTCAAAAGAAACCTTGACAAGTGGATTGGAAACAGAAAGTTTGCCCCGGGGATCACTTCAGTGGCTCTGCTGGACAGAGGCACAGAGAACTAATCTAAGGGGACAGCGAAAGCCAACACATTCTGGATAGGTTTATAAATGCCTTCAGGCAGATAGCCTAGTACCTACCTATGAACCTATAAATAAAAGGAAGAGATATTTTTGCCACAGTGCTCACCTACCTATGTTGGAAGTTCTTCAAAAATAAAGCTTTTGCAAACCAAAAGGAAGACTTTGGTGGTTTTATTCAACTTTTGAAACAGGAAAATATGAAATCATAGATCGAGGACTGGGTTTACTCTCTTAAACTGACTTGGAAGCTTTTCTGGCTAAATTGAGTTCATCAGCTGGAATTCAATCTTTGCATGGCACTTTTACTACCTCTCAGTTTATGTCTTCATCACTCATTTCAGAAACTTCTTCTATGTCCCTTTTATTATTTTTTCCTCATCTTTTTTTTCTGTTTCTACTACTTCTAAAATTTCTTCTCTTTGTTCGTTTTCTTCTCTTTCTGTTTTCCTTATTTTTATTTTAATTATTTTGCAATCCATCCATAAATATCAAATTTTGTTATATTTATAACATTTCAATTCACATTTTTAGCATCATGTCCCATTTCCCCACAACTATAACATTTTCTTTTGTCACAGTAACTTATCAAATGTCTTTCTTTTCCACAAAAAAAAAAAAAAACTAAAAATTTCTGGGTTGTCCTCAGTATTCTACAGTACCTCTTTTCCCCTCCACATTTATTATGTTTGATATATGTATAATTTTTCTTCTTAAATTTTTAAACACAGTATTACAATCCCAGCCACAAGTTCATAAAGCCGGTTTGTCATAAACTTTTGCAATATCCAGTACTTCATTACATAAAGCTTTAAAATGTCATTCCAAAGTCTCTCTGTCTACTTGTGTTCAAAATTGCACATTAATTTTCTTTTTTTTTTGTTTCCCTGTTAAATGCTTTTATCACATAAAGATTCCATGGGCTAGAGTCTTTCTATTTTTCATATTCTCAAAGAAAAATTTCCATTGAAAAATATCTCAAATATAATACCACAGAATACTTCTTTGTTAACAAGAATAAATGCTATCGGTGCCTCATGTGTTTTTTACACCCAAAGGAGCTATTAAATTGTCCCACACTTCATACCTGTCCATTTCTTTGTCTTCCTTATTTTAAATTCTTACCACATACTTCTGTTTTTAATTTTCTTCTGCCTTCCTTTCTGCTACTCCACTTTTGCCCTCTTTAACTTTATCTGCATATGTTTTCTTTTCCATCTCACCACTATTCTTCAGGATTGTCTCTACATCCTCTCCATGTCCCACAGGAAACATCTCCTTCATTTTCTGACTCACTCTGTGCCACCATTTCTTTAAGTGAATCACCCCACAACCCTCCTGACTAGAGGGTTGTAATTATACATCCATCATTTGCTGACTCATCTCCAAACAGGTTTCTTTTAAACATTTCCTCAGAATCCTGCACTCATTCTCTGGTCTCAGTATTTGCTTACTGCTTCATTTCTTTTGCCACTCCATCTCCTTCTCTCCTTCATTTCTTTCACCACTCCATCATCTCCTTCTCCCTAGCTGATTCCCTGTTTCTCAGTGCCTGGAACAGAAATAGGAAGTGCTCCTTCAAAATGGATACCACCCACAACAATGTGGAGTAGGGGAAGTTCCCTGGGGCCCTCATCAAATAATCCTCATAGTCAGTATTTTTACCACCTCGGGTCTCCCCTAAAAAGAGGCCACTATCCTAGTGACAACTCAGTCAACAAGGTGTAAATAAATTACAAAATAAATAAATGAGACCCAAACAAAGCACATGGAGGAGATAGAATTAGTAACACTGACTTGTGAATATTTCAGTGGAAAATTACAGTACCATGACAGCTGTTACTCACTCACTAATTTAAGTACTGAGAGATTATTCAAAATTGGAAACACTGACTTGTTAAACCCATCCTTAAAGAAAGAGGAATATGACAAACCCAGAGTCATATAGATCCATAATTCTACTTTTTTGTTGTGGAAAAATAATAAAGATAGTTTTGGATAAATTACTGTCAGCATTGGATAAGCTGGGACTTAAAACCAGCATGCATATATTAAAAATAGGTCTATAAATCCCTGTAGCACAATGTCCTATACTATTATAATAGCAGCTATAAATGAAAAAGTATGTTGTGATGTAATTTATGTAGACCTATCTTCAGCTTTTGATAGGATTATATATAAAACACTGATCAATAACTTAGAAAATGTGGTCTTAATGTAATCTTCATACAATGGATAATTGTGTGGCTTACAAATAGGGCATAGCAAGTATCATACAGCAATTGAACAGGTGAAATTCTAGGTTACAGTCACATATTTGTTTAAGTTTTATCTTCAGATTTATCTTTTTAATCTGAGATTTTCTACAGGCTGTATGCAGATAACTTGAACATGGGAAACTGATTACATCTGGTGTAAACAGGGCAAGTCTGCAAAGCAACTAGACTGAGTTGGCCAGTTGAGCACAGGAGAATAACATGCTGCTAAATGCATTAAAAGCTAAGGATATGAAATTCAGCAGATGTAGATTGAAGGGTGAATATTTAATACAATTTACTGCACTTGAAACAATGTATTCATTTGAGGGCCTAGTTACACGGTTAGGGCGAACTTTGAATGTTTCTTATCAGATTAGTTGATTGGTTAATGATAGTTATAAAACTATAGGCTATATAAAAGATTTATAAAGTCTTGGAAATTAGAAATGATTATATAATTGCCTGTAAGTTACATTATACCCCAGTTAGAGAATAGAACAATGGAAACATTTTAAGGAAATTAGCATGAGTAAATTAGAAAGAGTACAGTAAAAATATACCAATGTCATCTATGAATGAGAAAGATTATATTATTATGAAAAATCAAAACAAATGAACTTGTACAGTGTCTCATGCAGATAACAGATATTTAAGAGGAGAACTTATTCAGGTATATAGAGCATTTAGAGACAACTACCTCTGGGAATGTTTAAGATTGTCAAACAGTAGCAGAGAAGTATTGGACAAACTGTGTAGGAGAGTATATAGGAATGTGAAATGGACTAATTGATTCTCTTAGAGAGCAGTGGATGCATGGAATAGTAATGTCTTTCTGCTTTTCCCGGTTAGGGGTTGCCACAGCGGAACTTTGGTCCGCTAATGATTGGCAGTAGATTTTTACAGTGCCGAGTTGCCAGCCCGGCGCCCAACCTTCAAAGAAGGCACACCCATTCACGCACGCACCTACCTACATGTCTTTAGCATCACTCAACCTCGGGGAGGACATGCAGACTCCACACAGAAGGCGCTCCAGCCGAGAATCGAATAGGAGAACCTCTTGCTGTGAGGTGACAACGCTAACCGCTGCACCACCACGACCCTTGCATGGAATAAACTATGAAATTATATTAAAGCAAGTACTATTTTAGATATTTTTAAGAACAGTTTGTACACATTATGATGATGGCTGTTTTGGTGTATTAGCAGGCTATAAGGGCATTACTGCCCATGCCTGAAATATCTGTATGCATGAATGTATGCATCAGGGAAATCAACAAAACCATGTAAACATCTTTCCCACAAAATACTTAATTTTCTAATGGTATTTTATTACTACATCCACACGTCATTCCATAAATGCAGTCACACAACAAATATGAAAGCCTTTTTCTTCATTTGTGTGAAACTGTAATGATTTCTACATCACACTCATGCACCTTACAGAGATCTCAGTCAGCTCAAGCACATATTCTACATAATATTTTGTTTAAAGATATTATTCAGATTTCACCTTTAGCATTTCACAACAAAAACAGATACATTCCCTGTTCTTGTCTGCAATTGTAACAGCAACTTGGACAGATTTCACTTTCAATTTTAATATGATCATGTATGAATAAGTACATCAGCTTATGAATAAGTATGAAGAGATTCTTCCAGATTTGAGACATGGACTTGTTAAACCCATCTTTAAGGGAAATGGAACAGGACAAAGCCAGAGTCATACAGAGCCATAATTCTATTTTACTTTCAGGATTGAAAGAAGACAAGTATACTCCTACTTTATAAACGTGAGAACAGGAACGGGAGAAAACTACACAGCAATTCATTTTCAGAAAACTACACACCAGTTGCCATTAGTTTGGCAGTGGGAAAATTGATGAACTCACTCACAAAATAAATTTATATCAAGTAATTAAATGCTAGTATGGCACACGATCCTTGGCATCACAGATTCATGGCAAGAATGTAATGCCAGTCAAATGTGAGTGAGTAAGCTGTATATAGTTTTTCAAGGCACCCGACTGTTTTACACACAAGGCTACTATGCAGACTTGGTGCTTTTTATCCCAGGGCTGTATCTGTTGTGAAATTTTACTGCACAGCAAGATATAATGGATAACAATAAATGAAATATCATCCATGGTGATGGCAGATAGTTACTAGTGGTAAAGTGCAGTGCTCATTTCTGAATCCATTACTTATTTACTGTTTAGGTAGCATTGTCGCCTCACAGTAAGATGATGTCTGGTTCGATTCTCAGCTAGAGTGTCTTCTGCGTGGAGACATGCATGCATGGGCGTACCTTCATTGAAGGTTGTGCGTCAGGGCTGGTAACTCGGCACGTAAAAATCAACTACCAATCATTAGCAGACTGGAGTTCCGCTGTGGCAACCCCTAACCAGGAAAAGCCGAAAGACACAACAACAACAACATGATGGTGGACAGAACTATGTCTCCCTCTCTATAGAGTATACACAAATCTATACAGTGATGATACAGCAAGTGAAATGGACTGAAAGAGAAAGGCCTTTTCATTATAGACCAATGCTAAATCATCTTGTACTCAGTACAAAGAAGTACAAAACAACACAAGGGATAACATACTGACAGCAAAAATGGAAAGGAGTCTTGGTATATCAGCTAATTTAAAAGTGAGTAGTGTGAGTATGTAATAAGGAAAGCTACTGAGATTTTAGGATGGACACAGAGCGGTAATACAAACAAAAAAACAGGAAGTTATCCTTTCACTGTACAGGCATATGGTGAGAGTACACCTGAAGTATTGTGTACAGTTTTGGGGAACACACCTCTGCAAAGGCAATAACCAAGTGGAAGCTGTGCAAAGAATGGTAACTGATAGTGAAGCTTTAAGACAGAACACCTCAGGTGAGGAAGAAGAAGGGATTCAGAGTGAGAAGGGTAAAGGGAGAGAAATACTAAAGGAATTTGGGAATGCATATTCAAGAAGAAAGGAGATTAAGTATATCATGGTCCTTGCAAAACAGAAAAAAAAATTGCTTACAAAGATATTTCAAAACCTCCCTTTTTAAGGCATTATGGCAGATATGTAAACTGCATCTAAAAAGTATTAATATCTCAATACAATGGCTGAAAAACACATAGTAAATCTTCAAGCTTTTAATAATGAACACCTCTCTCTCTCTTGGTTTTGTGCTTTGGAAGAATACCATCTGTCTAATGACTTTCTGGGATTCATCACGAAAATTCTTTCAACAGTGACTCCATTATTTCACATACTTCAAAGTAAAGCTGACAAACTATGTATGGCAGCCTCTTTCATGTACTTTTGCAAAGAGATATTTCATCTGTCTTCCCCCAGTCTTCTGGAACTGGTTTATGAAGTGTTTCCCTGAACAAAACAGACAGTGGTGCTATTAGCACATTCTAAGGTATCTGTGATTCACATGTGGTTCAACTGCTTCATTCATCATTTTGCCAAGTTATTTTTCTTCAACAGGTACAGCAGCATCTACTTCCTTTGAAAATCTGCTCATGTTTCACTGCTGCGCTCTTGCACCATAACCTTCTCTGGGAAAGCAGAGGTATTTGTCAAGTATTTATTTTTTCAGATGAAGCCATCTCCCTTTCTTACTCTTTAGGCCTCAGTGTCTAACACCTTATCCTCCTAATCTCAGTAATGTAACAAGCATATGCTTATGTTTAACTCAGGAGCTAACTTCAGTTTGTGCCTTTGTTCACCTGGCAGCTTTCCATGTCTCCTGTGTCTGCCTACTGATGCTGCCATGTTTTATTAATGCTACATTACCTTCTATTTCTTGAATGGCAACATTTTACCATTATTTTTCAGTTACTTTCTTTAAGACGCATGGAGGCTTTCTATTGTTCTTTAGTTACTTGATGCTTAAAGAAGAAACATGGAGGTTTTCTCTTATTCTTTATTTAGTTAACTGATGCTTAGATTTACTGTTTGTGATGCAAGTCTTTTTTGGTGACTTCACCTAGCTCCCATTCTGTTTACAAAATCATACCTGAGACATACAAGCTGATATAAACAAAAAGCTTGTTATCCTATAAGAACAACAGTTACAATCACCAGTTCAAAGTGTTACATAACATAACATCAGTAGATATGATTCAACACTGGTCTACTTACATTTATGATGGCATCGGTCTGAATGTATTCCATATCGGAGTCCTTCAGTCCCAGTTCTTTGCCCCCTCTCTGGGTTTTGCTGACAATGCCTGTTGTTACAGTATTCTGCAGGGAGAAAGGGCTACCAACAGCTACCACAAATTCACCAGGCCTCAGGTCTGCAGACCGCCCTAGCATTAGCACAGGAAGTGGCGTCTGTTGAGAAAACAACAGAACTCAGTAAAAGAAGTCAGTTGCGATCAGAAATCTGTTTTAGGCCAATGACAGAACAAATTTTGCTTCTTTTCTATGACTGAATTGTTACAGAACCAACTCACAGTGGTCACTGAAACACATATCTCTGTCTAGCCCATATACAATGATAAATGCCATAGTAAGATAACCTGCTAAAGAATCTATGTTTCATAGGAATCATGGGAAATTTCAAGGCAGCTCTGTCTTGACATTTCCCACCCTAGACAGTACCTTCCCTCTCAAGGGGGGTAAACCATTCATGCCCTGGATGAATTTATGACTACCCATCCAATTATCTGGGTCTCACTTGAAGGACAACAGTGTATCATACAGCTTTATTTGCAAAGGTTGGGGGATGGACACTGATTAATGAATCTCTTTATCTTGTTTTATTAGTCTGATGAAGCAGATTTAGATCCCTGGTTTTAGTATTTATGCAACTGCTTGACTTGTGAAGATACTGGGGATCTTGGACCACTGGGTCCCTGAATGCATGGAAAGCAAGGCAGAGTTCTCCTCTGAGGAGTCTATTTACAGAAAAAGGGATAGTGCCTCTAGTCTTTTCTGATGGCTTATGTTTTTTAAGCCCGTGATCTTCATAGTTAGCAACCTCTGGAGTTTGTCCAGTTTTTTGATATATCTAGTGAGGTACAGGGGGACATTATATTCTATAATCACCCTTATCAGTGCTAAGTATAAGAGAAAATACAAAAAGTGCAGTGCACTTTTTGTATTTTCTTAGTTAATTGTGTTATTCGAGTTTAAGTATAAGAGAACATTGATCTCTTTAGATCTGCATGACATTTATTTGGCAATTAGCTGTGCTAAATAGAAGGATTTCCTGACCACTGTTGTTACACAGAGATCAAAGAAGAGGGAATTATCAACCCAGGTTTCAAGATGTCTAATTCTATTTTTATTTGAAATGGGATATTGCCTATGCTGTATGCTATGGGAGGGGTTGTTTACCAAATGCTTCAATGCTGTACTTTATAGCACTTAATTTGAGTCCATTTTTAGTACACCAGGTATTTATAAGTTCTTGAAGGACGGCTTGAGCATCAGAAGCGGGTATGACAATGAATTACAATTTGCGGTCATTACAAATTTGGTTAGTCAGAGGTCTTGACTCTTGGTCTGGAAGTCAGAAAAGTAAATATTGAATAAAAATTATCCCAGTACTGAGCCCTGTGAAACACCAATTACCTTCATATTTTCTGATGCGGCCCCTGCCACCTGCACTGTGTGGGTTCTCGCTTTTAACAAGCTGCCTATCCATCTCGCCACATGTGGATATATTTATAATGCATGTAGTTAACTAATTATCACAGAATGAGGAATAGTGTCAAATTCCTTGGCTAAATCAAGGTAAGCCATAGGGACTGTGTGAATGTTGTTAACAGATTGTGTTACCCTTTTGAAGAAGTTCACCTGATTCATTATCCAAGATATAACTTTTACAAAGCCTAACTGTTGAGGGTTTAGCCTGATGACATTTTTAATGGCATCATTTATCGGGTCAGTTATAATGTTACATGGCCTTGCAATTGAGACTTGTCAGATCGATGGGTTTATAACTCCCATTATCCCTTGTGGGGGGTGGCACCTTTACTGAATGACATCATCAGTCCTGTGCATCATTCTCTTTGACTGAGCCTGTAGTTAGGCTCAGGTTAAATAGTTAATGGAGTGTTTCCACCAGGGTACATTTAATATCATTTCAGCCAAGTGTATTACCTCGTCCCATGGCGGATGTGTTTATGGTCTTAGACAGAGCTTTCAATGCATGTTCTTTATGATGATGGATGGTTGACAGATACCGGGATAGGAGAGCTTTGGACATTCATCTCAGTAGTAAAATTTACACTGGATCTGTTTGCTAGTATATTGGCAATATCCACTGAATTCAAGTAGATATTGCCATTATGTATGAATTTTGTGCAGTTTTGGGTATTGTTTCTTAATTTCTTTAAACAACTAAAGAAGGATTTGTAGTTGACCTTGGCTTAAGATACTAACCTACATTCATGGGCTACTTTAGTGGATTTAATAGTCTTTTTTAAATTTTTAGTCAAATTTCTGATATTCTCCTTTACCCTGTGTCTTTTGATTTGGTATATATTTTAATGATCTTTTTCATTTTATTGTAGATTTTATGTATGTCAATAGACCACACGGGTGACTTGCTTTTAAATTTGTCATTATACTTGGATCTGGATGGATCTGCCAGTTCTTTACTTTTATCTAAGTGGGTGTAAAACTCTTTTGTGAACCTGTTTATTGAAGTGATGCCTGAGGTGATGTTGCTATAAGTAAATTTAGACATTTTATCATAGAATTTGATTATATTTGTATATGAGAAATCTTTGAATTCTGATATATTGGCTTCAGTGGGTTTAGATAGTTTGAGGGAGAGGATTACTAGCTTATGGTCTGACCTAACAAGGGAAGGAGTTACCAGGGGTTTTATGCATGATGAAGCTATATTCATAAGTATTAGGTTAAGAATATTTCATTCTGTAGTTAGGTTAGTAACAATCTTGACCCAATGTTTTGTTTATTAGAGCCAAAAACGTCTGAGCATATCTTACACTGAAGGTTTTGCCACTCTAGTTTATTGATGGGTAGTTTGAGTCTCCTAAAATGAAGGAGATCTTGTTAACAGAGAATCCATTCAGTACATATGACAACCTTATATGAACGTCAGGGGACATGGAAGTTGTCCTGTAACAGGTGATAAACTGACAGTTGGACTTGTTTAGTGTTACCTGGAGTTCAATAAATTACATTTGTGGGTCTCTGGGAATCTGTCTAGAGGTGATATCATGTCTAACAAATATAGATAAGCTACCACAGTTGCCATCAGTCCTGAAAGTATGGTAGCTGCAAACCTAGGTATGGAAGGACTGCTTTCTGGACATATAAACTTGGTTTCAGTGACCACACATACACAGATGCCTTTCCAATACAGAAATGCCTCAAGATCAGGCAGCTTGCTGTTGAAAACCCTGGCATTGAGCAGAACCACCTTAACATGATCCTGTTTAGGTTCTGATAGACTGGTGATACTGAAATGTTTATTAGTTGACCTCTGCATAAAAATACACTATGGGGCAGTAAGGGCTTTGGCCAGAATGTGAAAGCCTTTGAATGAGAGGGGAAGACAATCCTTTGGAAAGCAAGTAGGGTTATCAAGCATCTTGTTCCATGCTGACTCATATTGGACCCCCCCAAGAATGGTACCAGTTATTTAGCCAATTATCTTTTCTTTGTAGCTATACATCATTCTTGGAGAAGATGTCTTGCCTGCATTTGCAACATGCATGAAGAGTGACAGGTCTCTCTCCATATTCCACAGGGTTTTGGGCTTTACGTCATTCATCCCCACCCTCACATGATGCAAGTGTTCTAAGGGTCTTTGAGGCATCTGAGGTCTTGGCACCCAAAAGAAGAACTGCTGTAACCTCATCTTTGTCCAGCACAGTGAGTAGGAAATCAGTGTGCCTCACTATGGTGTCACTGATCACCAAAATCTTTTTGCTTTTGGAATGTTAGGGTGTGCTGGATTTGAGACCATTTGTCGCTTGATGAGTTTTAAGGGTATGTTTGGATGTGATGCCGTGTTTGATTTTTAGTCTAGAAGGCTTAAGGATTTCTAACAGCATCGGCATATGACATCACATTTTGTGTTGCAGTGAAATGTATAGACTGTGGTGTATTTGTGTGCAGCTAAAAGTCTGTATTTTTGTGAGAGTGCAGCCTCCATATCTCTTAAATATCTGCATCTCTCACAAGCAGAGTTGTTTAGTAAGAGTTCATTATCTGTGAGCAAGAATCAGTTACTACACTAGTGCTATGAGGCTTGCAACAGAGGTGAAACAAATAGTCTGAGCTTCCTCTTTGTGCATAGAGTAGTAGGTGTAACTCATTCACAGAGCTTTATAACTTAAATTAATTCAGTGATCTATAGTTTATTGAGACAGTTTCAGTTTTAAGGTGGACTTAGTTTATGTAGGTCTATTCAAATAAATTAAGTAATTTGGGTAGTATGAGGTTGTGATAAGCAGAGAGCAGGAACATTTCATATCTTCAGACTGTAAACTATGTAAAGCAGCTATGGGCTGAATTAGGCAATTCAGTGAAACTGTAGATTGCTATAAAGATCTTACAGAGTACAAGGTATGTGGCTCTGCATGTGGCATAGCTACACATAGCTTACCATACTGGTATGCCTCAGAATTTGGATAAATTAGGCTATATTAGGTAAAAGTGAAACTGAAAGTGCCTACATGTGTGGAGTGCTTGTTCCAACACTGCTTGCCAAAATGCAGCTCTGTGCAAAATAACACAAACACAGAAAGTGAGAGAATCAATAAAAATAGATAAAGCTCTAATAGTGCTAGCTTTCCAGAACTACAACAATTACCCACCTGTCACCAGAATAACTACTACTACAAATAAGGTGACTCACACCCCTGGTCAAAACTGTTTGCTGTAACATTGAAAATGAAAATAAAAACAGTGAAAAATGCAACAAAAATGATCAAATCCACTTAAAACACAAACTCAGTCTAAAAGCAGTGGAAAAGTAAAGCAAATTTAACCTTTAGCCACATACCGCTGTAACTTTGAATGTTCAAAAAAACACAGAAAAGTGCATAAAAAATGATGAAAACTAGTGACTAACAAGGCAGTTGTATGTGTAGTATACTAAATGTACACTCTTTTGCTTTTCTGATGCAAAATAGAATCAAAATACCACATTTCTTGATTTTCAACTTGTGCACTGAAGTATAGATTCTGGAAGTGTTAGAATAAAGACAGGAATGGTGTGCATCTCTGCACAATATGAAAAAATGGGAAAGTGACAGAACCAATGACAAAAGAGCTAAAGTTCTAATCAATAATGCTAGCTTTCCAGAACTGCGGTAATTACCTTCCTGCCATAAGAACAACCATTAACAATTTCAAGATAATTCACACACCTGGCCAAAACTAAATGTTTGCTGTAAGTTTACAACTGAGAATAAAAAAGAGCAAAAAAGCGGCAGCAATTAAAAAGCCTACTTAAATGCGCAAAAACACTTTAAAGCAGTAGAACACAAAGAAACTTTATTAACTTTCATCTGTAGCTTTGAATATTAGATAAAACACAGAAAATTGCAGCAAATGTTAGAGAAAACACTTAAAGCAACTGAAAATAGCAAGGTGACTGTAATGCCATAAAATAAATGTACGTTTCTGTTTTTCATGTAAAATTGAGCCAACATGCCTTTTTTTGATTTTCAGCTTATGCACAGGAGCACAGCATCTAGCAGTCTTAGAATAATGATAACAATGACACTCTGTGCATTATAAAACAAACAGGGAAAGTGAGAAAGAAAAAAAACGGCTAAAGCTTTAACCAATAGTGCTAGCTTCCTGGAACTGCAGTAATTACTCTCCTGCCACAAAAAATGTTCACTACTAGCTCTAAGATAACTCACACACGTAGCAAAACTCAATGTTTCCAGTAGCTTTTAAAATGACAATGAAAACAAAGCAAATAATGCAGTCGCAACGAGTAAACCAATTTAAAAGAACACTAAAATTGCTTTAAAAGCATTAAGGAGACAGTAACTGTTGGCTAAATTCAGCTGTCACGTTGAATCTCAGATTAAAAAAGAGAATAATGCAACAAAAACAGAAAAAAAAACAGCTACAACTACTGAAGATAGTATGTCAACTGTAAATGCAATAGAATAAATGTAAAACAGCTACAACTACTGAAGACAGTATGTCAACTGTAAATGCAATAGAATAAATGTAAAACAGCTACAACTACTGAAGATAGTATGTCAACTGTAAATGCAATAGAATAAATGTAAAACAGCTACAACTACTGAAGATAGTATGTCAACTGTAAATGCAATAGAATAAATGTAAAACAGCTACAACTACTGAAGATAGTATGTCAACTGTAAATGCAATAGAATAAATGTAAAACAGCTACAACTACTGAAGATAGTATGTCAACTGTAAATGCAATAGAATAAATGTAAAACAGCTACAACTACTGAAGATAGTATGTCAACTGTAAATGCAATAGAATAAATGTAAAACAGCTACAACTACTGAAGATAGTATGTCAACTGTAAATGCAATAGAATAAATGTAAAACAGCTACAACTACTGAAGATAGTATGTCAACTGTAAATGCAATAGAATAAATGTAAAACAGCTACAACTACTGAAGATAGTATGTCAACTGTAAATGCAATAGAATAAATGTAAAACAGCTACAACTACTGAAGATAGTATGTCAACTGTAAATGCAATAGAATAAATGTAAAACAGCTACAACTACTGAAGATAGTATGTCAACTGTAAATGCAATAGAATAAATGTAAAACAGCTACAACTACTGAAGATAGTATGTCAACTGTAAATGCAATAGAATAAATGTAAAACAGCTACAACTACTGAAGATAGTATGTCAACTGTAAATGCAATAGAATAAATGTAAAACAGCTACAACTACTGAAGATAGTATGTCAACTGTAAATGCAATAGAATAAATGTAAAACAGCTACAACTACTGAAGATAGTATGTCAACTGTAAATGCAATAGAATAAATGTAAAACAGCTACAACTACTGAAGATAGTATGTCAACTGTAAATGCAATAGAATAAATGTAAAACAGCTACAACTACTGAAGATAGTATGTCAACTGTAAATGCAATAGAATAAATGTAAAACAGCTACAACTACTGAAGATAGTATGTCAACTGTAAATGCAATAGAATAAATGTATTTTCCTGCTTTTTTGATGCAAACTGGAGTCAAAATGCCACTCTGATAATAAAAAGACTGCATCTGCTTTCTGAACTTGCATTTCCCCTAGTTGGGCCAGTAAAGCTGCATAGTTAATGTTTTCAGATGATAGGCAATAATCCTGCCTATTGTTTCATGTCCTCTTATGCAAGGCTTGCAAGCTTTACATTAAGGATGACCATGCAAAAGCTGGATCTTTTATCCACTGATCAAAGGAAGTCAAAGGCAAATATATTTTCTAAAACTCAATATATCGGATGCCTGCATAAGCTATCAGTTCAAGTTCCTCATGTTACTGTACTTTTTGTACTGTCAAGAGTGGGTAATGGTTGTCAGCCAACAAGGCAAAACCAATTGGACTGTGTGTTGTCATTTATATGCAATAAGGTTGATAAGCAGGAAGTACAGCTGAGTGCACTTACCATAAATGTAGGTGTTCAAGTGTATTCACTGTTCCAGTCTCGACCAAGGGCCTTCACAGTAGTTAATCCCAACAGTCAGGACTGCAACAGTGAAACACAAAGAACATCTGCAGGTGTGTGTGTGTGTGTGTGTGTGTGTGTGTGTGTGTGTGTGTGTGTGTGTGTGTGCGTGTGTGTGTGTGTGTGTGTTGGGCAGGGGGGGATACTGCTGTTACTATTCCAGTACAAATACATTGTCTTGAAGAAATTAAGGTTTTACGCTATAATACTATCCTATGCTATACTAGTGTCTTCTGTAATTAAAATTGATCAAATATACAGCATATGCATTTGGGTGCACTATTTCACTGATGTTTCTGCTTGTATCTTCTTTACCGTACATCCAGTCCACACTACCTTAGATCTTTTATATGTCTGTGTGTGTGTGTGTGTGTGTGTGTGTGTGTGTGTGTGTGTGTAGTGGTGAGTTTTATGTGTTTGTATGTTTACTGTGACCTTGGAGTTAGTATATATAAGTAGTGGGGGTGTAGGGGGTGCAGGAGGATTTGCCCCCTGCTTATAGGTAGGGTAGGTGTGTTTGTTATGTTGTGTTTGTGTGTGTTGTTTTGTTTGTTGTAGTGTCATTAGGTAGGTATATGTGTGCTTGTTTGTGTGGTGTTGTGTGTATGTGAATAATCGCGATTTCGAATTTCACAGTCGTGGGTGTCATTTTTTGGGCTTTCGGCTTTATAGTCCCAAGATACTAAAATTTGGTATTTTACTATTTTGAGATTATAAAGTGAATCTATATATATGTATATATATATGTATATATATATATATATATATATATATATATATATATATACACATATATTCACTTTATAAGCGCAAAATTCTGAAATCTCGAATTTCAGAATCTCGAGACCATAAAGTGGAAAATCCAAGTACCCAAAACCACAAAACCGCGAAAGCCTAAATCCCGAAACCACAAAACCGCGAAATTCAAACTCCCAACACTTTCAAACACCAATACAACACACACGCACAAAACTAAACAAGCACACACACCTATCCTTATTATATGGAGGGGGGGCAAGCACCCCCCCATGTGTGGGGCTGCACCCCCCACTTAAATATTCTAACTCCAAGGTCGCACTACATATACACACACAGACGAAACACCACCACACAAACTACATTCCTCTCGCACACACACATCACAGTAACAACACACACTAACACACACTACAGCCCCTACCCAACACCCTTAAACATAAACACCTGAATCCATGAACACAGAGCATCACCGGAACCGCTAATTCAAAATCTTCCGCATTCGAAATTTTGAATTTCACATTTCTGGGGTTGCGATCTTCTGATCCTTCCACTTTATGAGCTCGAGATTCTGAAATTCGAGATTTCAGTATTTTGAGCTTATAAAGTACTCGTGTATATATATATATATATATATATATATATATATATATTATGAAAACTAATAAATCTATGCATATATACTTGATTTAGAAGTAACAGTAACATAAGGAAAGCACGTTCATCCTCAGATCTGAGGGTTGACTATAGCCAGTGCTAAATGTTATTCCACAGATGGGTAAGCATGCAACTCTATGTGTTTGTGTGTGGTGGGTGCTGCTGGTCCTAACAAGATGGCAGTCTAGTGTATTTTGCTCTAATGGTTGATAACAGTTAAAAGTTCTTTAATTCATGGGATTCAAAGGTGTTTCAAGGCAATTTAGTCCCACAGCCATCAACACCTTCCCAGTACTCACTTTCAGACTGTACTCCCTTTCTGAGGGAGAGCTAGGCTAGTTGGTCCTGGGGTAACATTAAGGGTACCCATCCAGTCATCCAGGTTCTGTGTGAAACATGATAATGTAATGCGCAGCTTAACCTAAAAAGAAGACGTATATCAGAGAAAAGGTGGCACTTTGAAATGAAATTGTGTCTCCATAGTGTTCTGTTTATCTGCTCCACAACTTCAGTGAAGGGTATATACAGAAATGAATGACGTTGCACCTATTAATTTCTGTAAGAAAACCTTTTTTCCTAATTCAGCAGATGGTTCAGCAATTTCCAGCTATTCTAAATGTGAAGTTGGCAAGACACAGATGTCTATCCCAGGAAATTAATGAGACTCAGAGGCATGCTTCTTATGCATTTCCCTCAATTATACTGTAGTGGTACAGTGCAGCTTGGACAAAATGAGCACAGTATGCTGCAGCCAACATTTGTGAATAGAGACCACTGTCTTTTGTGGACTTCAATGGTTTTAAAGGTTTCTATTTCCAAACACTTTCATGTGTTCCAAGTGTTATAAATGTTGTAATGTTTGAATGTTTAAGACTGCTTACAGGTTCATTAACATTTTATTTCACTTTTTGGCTGGCAATAACCTTTTTTAGCAGCTTAACTTCTGACATTTACATCTAAGGTTGTACACATTATTTTATTGTGAAGGTATCCACACACTCTGTAGGTTTGAATTCTAATTTAGTTTTCTGTATGCTTAAGGCAGCAGTACAAATTTTTTTGTGACAGCAAGGCAGGAGGTCTAGCAGTTCTTGCTGTAGCCCATAGGAAAAGGTAGAATTTATGGTGCTGCCTTTGTTGTTGCAGTTACTGTCATAGACTATACTATGAATAGGTGCAGGTTGGGTTTATCACTTGAGTGTTGGTTGACATGTGCATGAATCTGCCATTTTGGGACTGGAAAGAATAGAAAAGGCTCAGAGAAGATCACTGGGGTTTATCTCAGGGTGTTATGAAAGATATAATTTACCTTTGTCTTTAAACATTAATAAGGAGGAAGACTGTGTTTAAAAGAATGAAGTTTGGGTGCAGAAGATCAAGGGTGGAGATAATCAAGGTGGTTTGAGGCCTTTAATATCTGGATTTCGATATGCCGGGTGGTTCTAAACTTACCAGGATGGTATAGTGGCCCAGTGATATAGGTGCCCCTCAACTGTGTCAGGGGAAGGACTGTTTATGAATAAGATGAGCTTTAATGACAATTCCAGTCATTAATTTAAATGCAGGGGAGGTTAGTTAAGGGCAGCATGCAGGCAGAAGATGTACATTGGGGTGGCTTGGGGGGCTGAGGAATTCAGGATATTTGAAAGGATAGTGAGAATGCAGTAATGATGAGAAACAGTTGAACAATGGAAAGGGGAGCAAGTGAATTTACAGACTGTTCTGCTGGGTGATGGATTTCTGTATCTTTGGGGAAAAAAATAGATGGCTCCATTATTTCCATGGAACTGTGGGGTAGTACTGGCATTTCTGATAAAACTGCAAAAAGCCTCAATGCAGCCTAGCTGTATCACATGAGTCTCCAGGAACAAAAAAGGTACTAGGTTAATAGAAGGAGAGGTAGGAAGGGGGCACGCATAGAGACTGGGTAAATGGTATGCAGGGACAGGAAGGTAAAAACTGGGTTATCAAGTAGAATGCAGGGATTTCAGTAACCCAGTAAAAGGGGCTTGACTACTCCAGAGATTAAAGATGGCACTTGCAAGAATAACATTCATGCATGAGACTAAGCTGTTCTGTTGGGAGGCAGGGAAGTTAGGAAAGCAATATTACAAGGTAATGGAGGCAGAAGGGTGAACACAATGCTGGATGGGAGGTAATAAGAATGGTAGAGAATTAGGTTGGTATATCAGGGCACTAGATTAGCTTGATTATAGGAGGTTGGTACTGGTCTGCTGTGTGAAAGAGGGAAATAGAGTGGTATTATGTGCATTTTATGGGCTGAATGAAGACAATGCAGAGTTCTGACAGGAGATCTTTGAGAATTTAGGAGTCAAATGAAAATGATGATAGGGTTTTAGGGAGTTTTTTAGAAGCTATCCAACATATACGGAAACTTGATAAGGGTGCTTCTGGAAGGGAGAGGGTGACTCTGCTATGGTGATGGATGTGGCAGTGGATCACAGGTATGACATGGTGAAAACAATTAGGAAGTGGCAGAAGAACCTGTGAGAGGGTGATGAAAGGTGGTTTGGATGAAGTGTGGCAAGACTGGTGAGGATGATAGAGCAGTACATATTTTCAAGGAATGGGAAAGAGTTGAGCTAGATGACGTCACTTCTTTCTGGTGGAAGGGATGGGAATGGACATGGGAATTCATATTATATAAAAATGCTTACCAGATCATTATTAGCAGAGCTTACATGGGGATTGAGAAAGAGATGACAGGTCCAATGAAGATGGAATTCATGGAATTATAAGATGGCAGAAGGTTTGGCAATGGCTGCAAGCAGTGGTTAAGGAACTCTATGAGAATAGCAGGAGAAGGATATGGGATATCTGATGTTTGGCAAGACATATTACTGATATTCTGCAGCAGGTGGGGTGAAGAAAAAGGCATGAGGAAGAAGAGCCCAGACAACCTGAGTGGGAGTTTGGAACGATTCTTAGAAAGTTGTATTAGAGTGGAATACAAAAGGATAGCTGTGCCACAAAAGAAGCATGCTAGACAGTGAGTGAGAGAGGGACAGAGAGGGGTAGAAAAACAGACAGACTGAATGCCAGTGATTGCTGGAAGGTCCAGACTGAGGGAGATCATAGACAGCACTGTTGTAGACGTTGGGGGATAAAGATATAAAACTACTGACCAACATGTTAAAGGTAATGCATGAGATAGGAAGGGTTGTGGCCCTTCATGACAAAATTGGTGAAATGAGAGGAAACAGATGGTACCAGAAGGCTTTGCGGAATTCTTTTGGAAGCTACATATAGAACTAGAGTTATTAATAATGTTTATTAATTATTAATTAGTATTCCTCACTGTTCTGCTTCATCATCATCCCTTACCACTTTGAATTGTAGCTTAATATTAATTTAGTTAAATTAAAATTTAATTTTGGAAGTATAGTTTAAGTATTCATTAAAAAATAATTAAAAGAACAATTCTATATCGCACAGCTTACAAACAAAGGAATTCTGTCTAGATTGAGGGATGTCATTTCCCCCTTTACTAAGCCCTCATTAGGCCAGTCACCGAATATAATGCCTCTTTTGGCATGTATCTGTTCAGACACATGCGACAACTGGAACTCCCACAGAGTTACCCTACTAAAAGGATACGTGGCGTATACAACATGCCCTACATGGACAAACTCAAGGTCCTATCACTATTCTCAATATCCTACAGACTGCTAACAGGTGACTTACGTCTGGCATACAAGGCATCCTCCAATCTATTACTGATGGATTTACTGCACATCAGCAAGTTACATGGCAACAGAAATACTTATTCTGGGGATTTAAACCTATACTGCAACATCAAAAGAATAGTTTAGAGGGACAGATATGTTTTGTAGAGGATACCTGCACTCTGGAGCAGACTCCCATCCACATAAATCAAAGTTCATCCCTGTCGCTTTTCAAGCTCAACTTAGATCTATGGATAGGAAACAGAAAATTTACTGCAGTACTGCCCCCTGCACTACTAATGGGTAGACACAGCTTCTAAATGCTTTTTCCCAGACATGGATCCCTGTAAATTATCTATGGCATGATTCCAGTTATTCTCATTAGGGGTAGTATACAATTATCAACCATGGGATGGGTAAGGGCAATCTATAACTAAACGAGATAGGTTACTTTGAGCACAAAAAGGAAATTGGCTAGGCTTAAAATGGCCTGCAGTGGCACCAAGCCTAGTACTTACCTATGAATCTATGAACCTATGTTCCAGGGAGAAGTAGAATATAAGAAAATACTGCTGTTGGTGGTGGGTCATGATAAAGAGAAAGCATTACACAGACTAAGCTTGGATTTTATAAGTAGGGCAATGGGAGCATTTGCATTCCGTGATAAAATAATAAGATTAATTAGGATGGCACATGAGGGATTAGAGGCAAAAATTAAAGTATGAGGGTTCCTCTCTGATAAGCTGTATCCAAACAGAGGAACCAGGCAGGTGTCTTCCTTCCCCTTTGTTATCTGCATTATATTTAGAGCCATTGGTAAAGAAAATAAGGGACTCAGAAATACAAGGATATAATGGTTAATTGATAAGGTAATCAAGAAAAGTGTGCTTTATTTGCAGACAATATTATTTTGTAGCTGATAAAATCAGAAAAGGACATCTCAGTGTTGTGGAACATTCTGTTATGGCTCCAAGTCTTTTTAGGATATAAAATTAAAGAAGATAAAACAAAGGCTATAGCTGTAGACTATGTGCTCACATATGAATTGGTTCAGCAATACCCATATTTATGGGGGCATGATACAATGAAGTATTTAAGAGTATGGATTAAAAAGGATTTTGTTATGGTAGGTAAGGATATGTGGGAAGAGACTAAACAAAAGACAATACAAAAACTGAGAAAGTGGAAGTCTGTCAATAATGCCTGCAGGGGAGAATAGTGTCAAAGGCCTTGGCCATGCCCAGATATGCTGTATGCACTGCATAACCACTATCCACTGCTTCAGTTAATTTTTAAAGAAATTAATGACATTAAATCCTTTAACTAAGCTGAATTGATGAGACTCCAGGGTTAAGAGATTTTCTATGTCAAAATGAATAAAGTCTGAGATAATGTGATCCATAGCTGTGCATATGAAACTAGTGAGATTAATGGATCTATAGTTTATAAGGTCCATGGTTAGGCTTCCCTTGTGTAATGGCATTACATTGGATGTTTTTCAGGCTTCAGGAATGTAACCGGTAGCTAGACGTAGATTGAAGAGGGCAACCTCCTAAACACAAAACCTGTGGTGAGAGACCTGGGTACTCAGGTTGATAATAATCTCACATTTGACCATCATGTAGCAGCAGCAGTCAGAAAAGCCTTTTACTTGGTTCATCTCATAAGTGAAGGGAGTGTATCCAGAAAAAAAGGAGGTTATTACCTCTCTATACTCCTCCCTCATTAGACCAATAATTGAGTATAACACCCTATTAGGTATGTACCTCTCCATACAGATGCACCAACTGGAAAGGCCGCAGAAGTACCTCACAAAGAGAATCCATGGCCTCCAACACCTGTCCTATGCGGACAGGCTCAAATCAGTATCACTCTACTCGGTATCATACAGACTGCTCAGAGGTGATCTGTGTCTCCCCTACAAGGCAATCTTGGACGCTGCCTTACTAGAGATGCTCCATAGCTGTAAATCTAGCTCCTCATGCATTACCTGCTCGAAAGGCCTGAATCTAATATGTGACACCAACAAAACCTGTTGGAGAGACATGTTTGTCTCCCCCAGAGGTTACCCTGTCTCTGGAATAGACTTCCCATACACGTTAAATAGAGTACCTCGCTGATCCTCTTCAAGCAGAACCTTGACGAGTGGATGGGAAAACACAAATTTGTCTCACGGGTTCCACCTATGTCCCTCATTGACAGGGGTGACAGGTGCTGACTGAGGTTTCTTTTTGGGGATAAACTCTTGACTAGGCTTGTAAGGGCCCCAAGGCCATTATCCTAGTAACCTCCTATGATCCCATGATCCCAAGCAGGAGTTCAGATATTTGGCTCTGATAATCATGCAACCCATTATGTTATCAAGGCCCATAGATAAAGTATTCATAGGTTTTGGGAGGGCTGAGAGAACTTGTTCCATAGTAATTTAGGGGACAGCTGGATTTATGGAACCTATAGAATAGTTATAATTGTGGGTGGAGTAAAATGTGCAACTAAGTTTGTTAGCTAGGACATTAGCTATTTCCTTTGGGTCAGAGATTGTAGTATTATTGCGGGCTAGCTCTAAACATCACTGGGTGTTATTTTTTAACTCCCTGGCATAAATCAAGAAAGATTTGCATTTATTTTTGGTTTTAGTGGCTATTTTAACTTTGTACTCAGATATGAGTTTTCTAATGGTTTGCTTAAATGTATTAATATAGGTAGAATGAAAACTCTTGTAAGCATTAAGCAGTTTATTTCCCTTGTTATATAATTTATTTATACAGGTATTCCACCACAGGAGTTTGTTTTTAAATTTCTCATTACATTTGGCATGCAGGGACTGCCTTATTAATATGACTATTTAACTCGGAGTAGAAGTCACAAGCATAGGCAGCAGCTTTAGCAATATAGATGCTTCAGAGGATGATTACAACAGAATTTATTTAGGTCATTAAAGTGTATTGTCACACCTTAACATTGTAATTAGTAAGAACCACAAGAAAAACCTACTCAAGCTAAAGTTTTCTCTGTGTGTTACCTTAAAACTCCTGTAATAGATGCCCATGGGATACATGCAAATGACTACTTAAGGTCATCAAGTGTTTCAGCTATATAGCTTCTGAATGCCCATAACTTTTTACTTTTTCTTTTTAAGTTTTTGTGGATACATTCAAGCCAGTAAACCCAAATCCTACTAGCTGTGGACATGCATGTTTTGGTCCTCTTATGACATAGTCAGCACCGCATAAGTGGACTGTTTGGCTATACTTTAGAAACGCATGGTCTTTACACCCAGCTGATGTCATAACCATTAAGGTGTCTGCAAAATATCCCAACTAACGTCTTGTATGTGTGACCATCTTACTCTTTGGTTTCGATACTTTAACACTGCATCGTGGCATTTGTGGAATTAAGTGCTCAGTGCATCTTGCCTTAGTCAAAACTAATTTATTTAGGACATTTTTACTTCTTTATGGTGATTTGGATTTCTAGGAGTTCAACTGTGGTATCCAAAGGAATCTGACGTGAGGTGACAATATCCCTGATGAATATTTAATACTCCCCCACAACTGCCAGTAAGTCTGAAGATTTAATAGACATACCCAGGAATTGAGGGAGCATCTTCATTGCTCTGAAGCCATGTTTCTCTAACTACACATATATAAGTGTGTTTAAGTTGCAGGAGAGCCTGATGTTTGGGCACATTTTTTTTTTGGTAAGACTCTTGACACTGAGTAGAGCCAGAATAATGTGTTCCAAATTAAGAATTTATTCAGTTGGAATGTCCAACAAATGGACTCTGCCTAAAAAATGCACTATGAGGGCAGCAAAGGTTTTAGCCAGAATGTAAAGACCTTAGTAAGAGAGTAGCAGACTATCACCGTAAAGCAAGAAGACTTATCAGCTATCTTATCTCAGAAAAAACAAAAACAAAAATCAAACAGACAGCTGTTATTTTATCAAAGCCCTAGTCACCAATCAATATGTCTCAAATATGTGTTTTCCCTGAATTCATAATCGTATATCTTCGTGGGATAATTTCTCTTTTATGTGTAGTTTTTTTGCCAAGTTTCTGAGACTCAGAGAATGTCAGGATTGTAAAGGCTGTGTTGATGTGGGAGTTTATCTGATATGCTTCTAGTGTCGATGAGCAATTGTATGAGACTGCAGGCATTACAACTGTGGGCTTGGAGGGAAATATAGCAGTGTGTTTCTTGCAACAGGGCTGAAATTAGATAGTTTTGGGAGAAAAAGTGGGGCATAGTTTGAAATGATTTTTTTCTGGTGGTGGATTTTAAGTTTTGGATAAGGGTGGATTGTATGACTGATGCTGTTGTGATGGTGGCAAGTTTTTATTAATGGACTATGTGTGATATGATGGCTAGTTACAGTTTCTGGTGAAGTTCACAAGTGGATGAATTGTTGTAGTAACAAGGTACAGGACCACTGTTTTGTGCTTTTAGTACTGCATGTAGTCTTGGTTGCCTGTTAGGTTCAAGACACTTTTTCAAAGATATGCTGTGAGGCAGGATAGTAAAATGAAAAAAAGTTAGAAATCTAACCGTGATTTATGTTTTTGTTTCAGTATGTGAAGGAGGTTTTGACATTGGGAGAGGAATAGAAAGGTAAAAAGATTTTTTTAGATATGCAGTTTCTTTACTTATGTCTAGAAAATAAAGTAATATAGGTAAAAGGCTGTTTCCTGAAATATTCAGGTGATAATGTCATGTGATTAATTGTAGCTAAAGAAGAAATTAGATGCGGGCAAAATCAGTACGGACTTTGGAGGGAAAATGAGATTTAAAGGCATTTGCTGGCCATGTATTTTAATTGCAGGTTATCATGAAAAAAATAAAGTCCAGTGTTGTTTTGTGCAAAAATGATCTCGGTAATACTGTTGATTTAGCAATCAACTGTTTTAGCAGGTATTTGAATTAGAAACATGCATTAAAACGCACAGCACGTTGCTAATTGTGAGCAAACTAATTAACAGAATGACCTCTAGATGGCGATCTAACATGGAACTCTGGAAATTGGTGCTGACACAACAATGGAGTGCAAAACATAACATGGACCAACAAAAATGCAGCTACCCATCCAAGTTCAGAAAAATTACAGGTGGGAAGAATAAAGAGGTTTTTGATAGTCATCTGCGACACAAGATGATGGCTGTATGTAACAGTGTGAAAAAAACAATCTGTTTCCAAACATTACTAAGGAATATCCTAGTACACTAACAATGTTACAGGTTTGTTTTCCAAGTTTAAGTATCTGCTCAACAGTAACAATTCATCTGAAAAGCAGGACAAATGTCTGTGGTTTCTCAATTCACTCAGTCAGTTCCCTGTGTTTTTGGTCCCTATATAGACTACAGGAAGCTTCACTACATATGAGGTTTGGTTTCCAAGTTTACAAAGCATCGGCACAAAGGTTCAGATGAATATCAGGGTAAATATTTGCAATTTCAGTTCATTTCCAGTATTGAGGATACTGAACAAATAGTTGCCTTTTTAAAATGTCTTTGGAGTGTGAACAAAAGATCTTATTTTGCTGCTATTTGATCCCTTGTGACTCAAGCGCTTGTGTGTATGTTGCATGAGAGTATTAGCACAAGAAAATAAATAGCATTATCTAAAATAACCCTAAGCCGCCTAACAAAGCATCAAAATCATTTTTTTTTGTTTTTTTCAGGGGGGCAATTCTCTCTCCACCCCAACATCTTTAGTTTTATATATATATATATATATATATATATATATATATATATATATATATATATATATATATATATACCAACTAAGAGATCACACTAGCTTGGAGAACGAATATTCTGCTCTGCTCTTTCTGCCTATCAGCACACACCTACTCCACAGGCTAACATTACAGGTAACTAGTGAAAACAGTACTCAGAGAGTATGATGGCAGAGTAAATGCACCCTCAACAAAAATACAGAGCAATGGAATAGTTATACCTAACTCTGAAGGTTACAAGATACCTTACCATACTCCATACAATTGATTTGTTTTGAGGTGTTCTAAGTGAACATCCATAGGTAACTAAGTATGAATGTTTACCTAGAATACCTCAAAACAAATCCAAAATAACTCTCATGTAGGCTTTTCAAACTAATTATCAAAGAAGCAAGAGCAGCAATGGTGAAATTGTTCAAATAAACAAAAAAAAAACAAAAAAAAAATTACCTCTACATCCACTCTAATAGGATCTGCAGACTGTCCCTTTTTTCCTAGACATGTTACATTAGCATCTGCAAAGCTAACAGGCTTCCAGAAAAATAATGCTCACTTCTTCACATGCAAATCTTAATATTTAATTAATACCTCGAAACATTATTTTCCCATGTCTTGCCTCAAAACTTTTTACTAGAACTAATGCCCCCATTTCCTCAGATCCCAACCTAGTAGTAAGAATTCTTCCCAAATTCCTCCAGGCACTTCAGCCCTTGGATCAAGAATCTTGAATGTCTTATCAAGTAATATTAAAAACTATGAAGACTTCAAAGAATTTAGAATCAAACTTATTTCTTCCCTAAGAGAAAAGGCAACACATAAATGTGAGTTTATATATCTAACACCTATGGTATTTATAATAGATGATTTTTTATAGATTTTTTATGTATTTTTTAAGGTATGTATTTATTGTCTGTGTGTTTACACACCTTTAAGTTGATTGTCAATCAACACCTTTGAAATTAGGATTGCTATATAAGTTGGGTCAGTCACTGTTGATTTGTATTTGTCCTATTCTGATGAAGTTTTTTATTTCAAAAAATAAAAGCGCTCAATAAAATACTGTTTCGTGGATCGTGGCCTGCTTCTTCCTACATTGGTTTATTTAGTTTGCTGTTTTTCTTTATGTTCTGAGTTGGTTTTCCAGTTACTTATCCTGCAGGCAGCAATCTATCAAATGGCTCTCTTCTTCTTCTCTGTTTATACCTATCCCAACTGGAGTACCACAAGGTTCCATCTTGAGTCCTCTCATGTTTAATGTCTTTACCAATGATTTTTACACATCTTGTACACAGTCCTCCCTCATCTAATATGCTGATGACTCAACTCTCATCTCCATCTCTGACAACATCTTTGAACTCCATACTCTAACTCAAGAAGCCTTCCTTTCCACAGAACAACGGATATCTAATAACCTACTTATCCTGACCCCTAAAAAGACCAAACTCTTACTCTTTCTGCCCAAATCTCTCAATCACTACAAATCCATCTTTTCAATTACTTCCTCTAACACTACAAACTCACCTGAAACTCACACAAAACTTCTGGGCATTATCATTGATGATGAACTAAAATTTAACCTTCACATGCTCCAATGTATAAAAAAGACAAACCAGAAACTTGGCTTACTGTACCGCAACAAAAGATTTTTAACTGATAATGCCAGACTCTCCCTTGCACAAGCTCTACTCCTCCCCTCCCTTCTATATGCTGCCCCATTTCTTACCAACATCCAAACTACAACCTTGAACAAACTTCAACAAACTTACCATAAGATAACCAGATTTATCACAAATTCTCCTTACAGTTCTCATCAGTGCCTTGCCCTAAACTCTCTACAGTGGCTCGAATTTCCCCAGCTACTACTGCTTTCTCAACTACAAATGCTACACTTCATTCTCCATAAACCTTTCCTCCTTCATCTCTATCTATACTCCACCTCAGACTCTCTGTACATCTAATCAACAACTACTGGACATCTATCAACCCAAAAAAACTGTAGGTAAACTATTATATAAACACTCAGTTGCCCATGCTTGGAACAAACATCCACTTGATATATGTTCCATCATCCACCCAGCACACTTCAAAGAAAAACTCAAACTTCATTTACTTAACTCCAAATGTTGCCCCTGCCATGCCCCAAATTACCCCCCCCCCCTGCCACACTCACATACCATTACTAATCCCTCCCCTTTCACTCATAAGTCATCAGGCCAATACTTGCTAAAGTCTATCAAACCATTACTGCTGGAAAAAAAAAACCCTTGATGTATATATGTATATATATATATATATTGTAAATCTGTAGAACATATGTACAGCCCTTTTGCATGCATTACTGCATTGTATATTTAACTTTTTGTCTAATCAATTTTTTTGTCTTACTCTCAAGCCAAATTTCTTTAATTACTGTAAACTGTCTCTGTATGGAGCTTTTCTCCTCGGGTCTCCACTGAAAATGGGCCTCAAACACAGCTGGACCAACCCAGTTAACAAATGTCAATAAACAAATGCCAATAAATAAATAAAGAAAGAAAAGTATATAAATATTTTTATAAAATATAGTGATGACACTGAACGTGTGCATCATAACATAGGAAACTACAACGCACATGTAAATAACATCCCCTCCTCCTATAACAGCACCAAAGTATGAAACACACTTTTTACTATGTTTCTGCAGGGGGGCAAGCCCCCCGTACCACACATGGGGGGACTGTGCACCTCCCACACCCCCCTGTAAATTAAATATACCAGCACTGAGATCCCACTACAGTAGTAAAATGTTAATTTCCTAACCCCACTGTAACATGATCACCATACAGAATGTAAACATATGGATGTGTTGCTTTCATGGAAGTTAAGTTAGTATTCTGAGAAGTGCTGGGAGAAGTGAGTAGGGGAAAAAGTGTTTATTTTCCCAATCTGTATGTGTTTTTAGGCCATACAGGTAAGTGATTTAGACATTATGTTTACATTCTGTATGGTGATCGTGACAGTGAGGTTAGGAAATTAACTTTTTTCTATTGTAGTGCGATCTTGGAGTTGGTATATTTAATGTATGGGGGTGGGTGCGAGGCACAGCCCCACACATGGGAGATGCAAAAGGGCTTGCCCTCCTGCAGAAAAGTAGAAAAAAGTGTGTTTGTTAATTTGGTGTTGTTATAGGTGGAGGGATGTTATTTACAAGTGTGTTGTAGTTTTCAATCTGATGCAGAGTTTCAGTGTTCTGAGTCTTCGTTGTTTTGGATTTTCAGAGTTTTGGATTTTCGATGTTATGGTCTCAGTGTTTTGAGTTTCAATGTTATGAGATTTCAATGTTTTAAAGTAGACGTGTGTGTGTGTGTGTGTGTGTGTGTGTGTGTGTGTGTGTGTGTGCGTACGCACGTGTCTCTCCTTCTCTCTGTCTTTCTCTATATATAAATATATACATGCATGTTTGTGTGTGTGTGTGTGTGTGTGTGTGTGTGTGTGTGTGTGTGTGTCTGTAATTATATATACACGTTTACCTAGATATAGATATATAGAAATGTAAATATCTACTTATATCTAGTTATAAACCTGTATATATCTCCCTATAGGTTCATAGGTATTTACTAGGCTAATGACTACAAGGGCATTTTTAAGCCTAGCCATGCATCATAAATCTCTGACAGGTTCTGGTACCCTTGATAAGTGTAAGCAGAGGCTTGGGAGATGAATCATTTACTGGTTACCTGTGTTAATTAGAGACATAGGTGCCAAACCAGGGATGAATTTCACTTGCACTTGAATTGGGTTAGGGAGGAACTCTGCTTCACATGAATGGGGAGCCTGTTCCATAGATGTGGTAGTCTCTGGGATTATTTATATATATATATATATATATATATATATATATAAAACTATATATATATATATATATATATATATATATATATATATATATATATATATATATATATATATATATATATATATATATATATATATATATATATATATATATAGATATATATATATATATATACAGTGGACATAAAAAAGTTTACATACCCCTGTTAAAATGCCAATTTTTTGTGATATAAAAAAATTAGACCACATAATTAATCATTTCAAAACATTTCCCACCTTTAATGTGACCTACAAGCTGTACAATGCAATTGAAAAATAAACAAATCTGTTAGGGGAAAAATATAAATAAATAAAAAAGTACAATATGCTGGTTGCATAAGTGTGCACACCCTTAAACAAATACTTTGTTGTGTGTGCATACCCTTAAACTAATACTTTGTTGAAGCACCTTTTGATTTAATTACAGCATTCAGTCTTCTTGGGTAGCAGTCTGTCAGCATGGCACATCTTGACTTGGCAATATTTGCCCACTCTTCCTTGCAAAAGTGCTCCAAATCTGTCAGATTGTGAAGGCATCTCTTGTGCACAGCCCTCTTCAGTTGTCTGGGCTATGGCTAGGCCATTCAATAACTTTAATTTTCTTCTGGTGAAGCCATTCTTTTGTTGATTTGGATGTATGCTTGTGGCCATTGTCATGTTGAAAGGTAAACTTCCTCTTTATTTTCCACTTTCTAACAGATGCCTGAAGGTTTTGAGCTAAAAGTGACTGGTATTTGGAACTGTTCATAATTCCCTTCAACTTGACTAAAGCCCCAGTTCCAGCTGAAGAAAAGCAACCTCAAAGCATGATATTGCCACCACCATGCTTCACCATGGGGATGGTGCTCTTTTGGTGATGCAAAGTGTTGTTTTTGCACTAAATGTACCTTTTGGAATTGTGGCCAAAAGGGTCAACCTTGGTCTCATCAGACCATAACACATTTTCCCACGTGCTTTTGGGAGACGATGTATTGTTTTGCAAATTTTAGCCAGGCCTGGATGTTTTGTGTAAGAAGAGGTTTCTGTCTTGCAACCCTACCCCATAGTCCAGACATATGGAGAATGTGGGAGATTGTTGTCACATGTAGTACACAACTAGTACTTGCCAGAAATTCCTGCAGCTCCTTCAGTGTTGCTGTAGGTCTCTTGGCAGCCTCCCTGACCAGTTTTCATCTTGTCTTTTCATCAATTTTGGAGGGAGCTCCAGTTCTTTGCAACGTTACTGTTCTCCCATATTTTCTCCACTTATTGTACCCTTCTCCTGACTGATACCTTTCAACAATGAGATCCCTTTGATGCTTTGTAAGCTCTCTGTGAACCATGGCTTTTGCTGTAGCAGGCAACTGAGTAAATGTCAGGAAATCCTACTAGGACAGTTGAACTTTATTTGGGGTTAATCAGAGTCTCTTTAATTGATGACAAGTGTGTACCCAAGAAGACTGAATGCTGTAATTAAATCGAAAGGTGCTTAAACGAAGTATTAGTCTAAAAGTGTGCACATACAACAGAGTATTAGTTTAAGGGTGTGCACACTTATGCAACCAGCATATTGTACATTTGTACATTTTTTTATTTATATTTATTCCTCTAACAGATTTGTTTGTTTTTCAACTGAATTGCACAAGTTATAGGTCACATTAAAGGTGGGAAAAGTTTTGAAATGATTTATTGTGGTCTCATGTTTTTATATCATAAAAACCTGGCATTTTAACAGGGGTGTATAAACTTTTTATATCCACTGTATGTATGTATGTATGTAATATATATATATATATATGTATGTATGTATATGTATGTTTGTGTGTGTGTGTGTGCGTGTGTGTGTGTGTGTGTGTGTGTATATATATATATATATATATATATATATATATATATAGTAGATCTATAGCTATGTCTATATCTATATGTGGGAGTCCTCACTTTTGCCAAAAGGTGATTTAGCTGACAGCTTTACCGCTGACTTAATCTGGTCAACAAAAAAGCTGTTGGTGTGTGTGCAAGATTGCTGCAATACCAGGGTTAGGGAATATGCCTTTTCCTAGTACTGTGGGATCTAACATTTGGTATATTTAATTAGTGGTAGGTGTGGGGGTACAGGGGAGCTTGCCCTCTTACAAAAATATTTATTTATTAACATTTGTTAGCTGGGAAAGTCCGACTTGGAACATAGCCAATTTTCTGCAGAGGCCCGGGGAGAAATGCTCCAAATGGATGTCTTTGAATGTGGGAGACAACTGGAGCACCCAGAGAAAACACACATGAACACAGGGAGGACATGCAGGCTCCACAAAGAGGGCGCTCCAGCCAGGAATTGAACCAGAGAACCTCTTGCTGTGAGGTGACAATGCTACCACTGCACCACTACGCTGTCCATATTACTGTTTGCATTTGCATGCTTCATGTTTATATCTCAGAGCATGTGCTGTGTGTCATCAATTTTTTTTTTTTTGATCAATGTATTTCATGTCGACTTTTTATAGTCTCAGTCTTATTTAGTTGACCCATACATGTAGTTAGTGTCTGACTTGTACTTCTTTGCAAATGTTTGCTTTAATTTGTGTGTGGGTGCATGTGTGTGTCTTTTTGTGCTACTTCATGGTATCAAGTGAAAGCTTACATTATGCTTTGATAATTTTCACTGCTGTCAAGTGTCTAACTACAGTTGCTTTGTAAGTGTTTATATATTTGTTTAGCAATGATATCATATTACTCAAAATCTGCATATTTTATGTCAGTAACATGACCTGGATAGAGTGTGTGTGTGTGTGTGTGTGTGTGTGTGTGTGTGTGTGTGTGTGTGTGTGTGTGTGTGTATATATATATATATATATATGTATATGTATATATATATATATATATATATATATATATATATGTATATATATATATATATATATATATATATATATATATATATATATATAAAATATGTATATGTATATATACATATATATATATATATATATATATATATATATATATAGGTCTACCTGAAAACACCGAACACCGACAACGAGATAACGGACACCGGAAGATCGACAACGGAGATGACCGATGATTGAAAATCCCGACGCTGAGAACACCGACATGTTAAGGTAAGTGTGTGATAGTGACAGACATTAGGGTCAGGGTGCGGGTAAGGCAAGTGTGCAATAGTGACAGACTTTAAAGTTAGGGGAGGGTTAAGTGAGTTAGGGTTAGGGTGCGGGTAAGCTAAGTGTGCGATAGTGACAGACTTTAAGGTTAGGGGCGGGTTAAGTGAATTAGGGTTAGGGTGCGGGTTAGGTGAGTGTGCGATAATGACGGACCTTAGGGTTAGGGTTTGGGTTAAGGTTAGTGCATAGATAGTTGTGTATGTAAGGTTTAGTGTAGGTTTGTAAGGTTTTTGGTGTGCTTGTGTTGTGTGTGTGTTTTACGGAAAAGGTATTTGTTTTGTTTTGCTGATTGTCGGGATTGTGGTTTGTTGGGCATGTGAAGTTTCGTGTTTTTGAACTTTTGGTTTTGTCGTGTCGGTTATCTCGTTGTTGGTGTTTTTGCGTGTCGGTGTTTTCAGGTAGACCCATATATATATATATATATATATATATATATATATATATATATATATATATATATAGTACATCACTGAAGCAAATGAAAACTTACATAATGCTGTAAAACTTGCTAATGATACCTAATGTTTGCCTTCTACCAGTTTGCAGATATTCATAATATGTCTATGCGTATATACACATTTTATTACTAAGCAGCTTAGTAATAAAATATGTATGTATGCATAAGATATATTTCTGTAAATATTTCAAGCATTGTTCACCTGGACACATAGTGGAACAGAATTTTACTTGCTCTTCATATTTCACCTTAGAGGTCAGGAAATGCTCATCTCACAAACTGAATACTTGATACCAGAAAAAAATGTGTAAGTTACTCTCCACAACTGTTAGTCATATGTTTATAATTACATTAACAACTGGAGCCAGGTGTTTAAATGGTACTCAGTGGTATCAAATGAACACATATTTAATGCTGGAAAAACTTTGCACTGATCGTTGGTGTCAAATTTACATTGCTTTGCAGATATTTACATTTATTTGTCCAAGAAATATGAATAGAAATCATAATTATACAAATATCTCAAAAATGGAGTAATGTGCAAAACTGCTTTGCAGCAAATTGAAGATTACATTGAAACAACACTTATAGTTGGGATCTATCTACTATGGTTAGGGTTAGATATTAATAGTTTTTTGTATAATTATAACAACACATTGTACATATTATATAATTGTTTGTTCAATATAAAATCACTATTATGTTTGGTTGAAATGTTAATATTGTGAAGAGGAGTGTCCGCTGAAGAACTTTTGCATATTAACTTTCTTTATAACTTTTACTTTTCTTGAGATATATGCATTTGTTTTCTGGTAGGCTGCAAAACAGTATTCTCAGTAACTTTTGTCAAATGAAAGCTGTCCAGACAGAAAGTGTGCAATATCAGGAGGTGTGAAATTCCATTCATGCTAAGTGTTAATGCAAGGGTTTTACTTCCCTTCCCATTCCTTGCTGGTGTATACAATCAGAGCCTTCTTCCTTTCTACTAATGAATTCATGAAGCTTTTGGAGCCTTTTCTCCATCATTTTAGCTTACTGGTGCATCTGGTGCACACTTCTCTCACTTTCACCCCTCAGTGATGCAACCAAGGGATGCCTTCTTTGTCCTCTCACTCCATGGTTTATTTCACCCATTTTCATTCTTCAATAGTGCATCCTTGGGATCAGCCCTCATTCCATATCATTTAGGTCCCTTCTCTTCTCCATTAATGCACCTGTGGGATCTTTCATCACATTATTCCCCTGTGATGAAGCAATGGAGGCTCCGCATTTCCTAACTTCATGTCTAGAGGAGTCTCATTTTCCCTCCTTACTACCAAACTGCACCATCCGTGAGATCTTCCTTTCATTCTCTCCCACATCTACACTTCCTGGGGTTCCCATCATCTACATTCATCACTACTGGACTCTTTTCTCCTACCTAATGTCCACTGAAGCATCTCTTCAGTCCTGTTTAAAACATCCAGGGGCCTTTCTCTTCATCACTTGTGGGGTGTCCTTGAGTAGCACAGCTTCCTTGTTACTGTATGAATGTAATCTGTGGAAATTCCACAGTGGTGTACCCTTGAGGTTTCATCCTCACTTCTCAAAGTATTTCTATTTACTACTTTGTTTTCAGTTGTATCCATAGGGTCCCTTATCACTACTTTTTAGGTTATTTGTAGGTCTGTTCCCCTAATTGTATTCCTATGCAGTCCATACTTACTCCTTGCTGGCCTAACCATGGATTCCCCTCAACATCTCTTATTGATGTATTTTTGGGGTTCTTCTTCTCCACTAATGTGCCAGCTGAGTCCATCACAATATCCTGTTAGTATATCCACTGGGTCCATCGCCACATCCTATTAGTGCATCCATTGGTCTAGCTTCATTCTCTAGTGGTTCCCAAGATTTGTTCCCTATTCATACCCAGTGTATCCATAGTGTTCCTCATCTTCCTCATTAATGTATCTGTGAGATATCTTACTATTATCAGTGCATCCACTGAGACAGTATTTTATCCCAGTAATGTTTCAATAGTGTCCCTTTGCTTTCTTTATTAGTGTATCTATCAAATTATTTTTACCTTCTCATTAGTCTGTATATGGAGTCACTCATCATACCTTAGAAGAATAATCATGGAGCCCCTCATAGTTCCTTATTAATGCATTCATGTGATTTTACTTTATACTCCATGGTTATACCCATGGGAAACATCTTCACTTTTTATTTCTTCTCCTAATATACTCAGTATTAGTGTATCCATGACAGCCCACTGCAGGTCACATTTCTAATAATCTGCTGTTCCATTCCTTCATAAGTTCATTGGTTCATAGGTGTTTACTAGGCTAATGACCACAAGGGCCTTTTTAAGCCTAGCCTTGCATCCCAAATCTCTGACAAGTTCTGCTATCCTCGATAAGTGTAAGCAGGGGCTTTGGAGATTAAACATTCCTGCCCCATATTCAGGTATATATTACTTGTCTATATATCAGCAACAAAAATAAAAAAATTGAAGACAAATCCAAATAAAACGACCAAAGGAAGGATCCAACACTGGTTTATTCACAAGTCCCTAGCGCCTCGGCTCACGCCTTCAAGGAGAATAAATTAAGATACATTTTCCCAAATATTTATATCATTCACAAACACTCAATTAAACAATTATTAAATAATTAAACAATTAATTAATGCTTCATAAAAATACTTTCCAATTGCAATCTATGTTTATACCACTAGGTGTCATCGTTCCATATTTTAATATAAAAACAGTTTCTTTATACAAAAGTTTCTGTTTAACCACTTCATCATTATTACTTCCCATAACTATATGTTCTAAAACAGTTGCTAACAAACCCTCTGGTTCACTATTATGGTATTTTTTTAAAATGCATTGCAAGGGGACTTTCTTTCTTTACATTTTTTATGTCCCTTATATGTTCTTGAAGTCTAACTTTAAAAGCATGCTTACTTTCCCCAATGTAAAAAAGTCCACATGGACATTTTAGTGCATATACCACCGCTTCTGTGTTACAATAAAACCTTCCATTAGGTTTAAAAAGTTTTCCATTAATACATTCAAATGTTTGACTGACATATTTACAAGAAATACATTTTCCACATTGATATGTTCCCAATAATTCCATTTTTGTCTTTATTTTTAAATTAATATTATTTATATATATTACTTGTCTACTGGATTCTGAATTTGGAGGCTGTACTCTATCTGAAGCAGTTCTAACTCACAGAAAGAGGGTAATTTTATAAGTTCATGTGTTTGAAATCAAGCCTTTGATGTACTGACCTTTTAGATGATTGTCTGGAATAACTCCTGGGCTATCTTCCTTATCACCTTTTAAATCACTATGCAACTTATTAAATGTAGACAAGAGATGTGCATTGTTAAACCAGCAGTGGTATTTTTTCCATAACTTAGACTGCAATTTAGGTTCCTGTTGCTTATATTTAATTTTAGTAGCAAGTTTCATGACATGGTGTTATCCCTATGAGGTCTACATTCCAGTTGCATTGTTTTTAAAAGTTAATTTGGTCCAACAATTTCTTGAAGACAATACACAGGTCACCCCAAAAAGCCTATAAGATAATGAGTACACAGGGTGCTCCCTTTAATATCCATGTAGCTTAAATGATGTAGACTTAACATTTTCCTTGTGAGAAAACACTGAACTTTCTCTGCTAGTCTAAGGTACTTCATTAGGTAAATATTAAAAAAAGCACAGTTTCATAAGCTTCATAAGCTTCACAAGTATAAAGCATGACAGTGTTTTTGGGTTAAAAACCTTCAAGAAACCCTGTTTCCACTAAATCTGGGTCACAGAATTTATCGCCTACCTAATAATTACGATACTTTTAAAGTCTAATAAACTGTTGGAGCATGTAATATTTAGAGGCCATTTGTTCCAAACTATTGTTATTTTAACTGTTATGAAGTTCTACACTTTTTAACACATAATTTATGACTATTACTATTTAGCAAGATTGTTACTAGTTCAGTATCAATATTTAAAGTTAACTGTACCATTTTGTCATGATAAGCTCATTATGCTAAAATAAGTTTCCCTCTAATATACCAATAATGCACTGTAAAAAGATTTAATAATCGACAGCATTGCAAATAACTTAGATCATTATTCAATAAGGCCTTTCTTGAAAAAACTCTTTGCATCCTCTCAGGCAATTTCAGTTGATCTTTTGTATGCATGCAAAAACTATTATTGTACTAAGTAAATTGGTCTCATATATATCTTATAAAGGTTAGATAAGCACTCAGGATCCCTTATTATAAGGTTTGTCATCGTGACACCTATTTGTCTTATTGCATGGGCACAAACTGTGTCCACATGTTATTTAGAGTTAAATTTATTACTTATATTAACCCCTAAATCCTTATGTTTATCATTTTTTACAGGCAATGAATTAACAAAACTTTGTTTGCTTACTACAGATTTTTTAAAGTACATTTATACATTTATCTGAAGTAAAACTTAAACCCAATTTTTGCCCATAAATTCATCTCATATAAATACTCATTCAAGGTATGAAAATCTCTATCATTAATGTTTGTGAATCCAGTTTTAAGATCATCAGTGTATTTACTCATCTAATATGATTTATTTAATGATAATTTGGCAATCACTATATTAAACTTGGACCAAGAACTGATTCATGAGGAACACCAGAATGTGCTGGTAAATATGTTAAAAATTTGTCATTGAATTCATAGGAATTGTTTGACTTCAGATAACCAATTCACAGTCCACCTAATAATATAAGTATTAACATATATTATTTTTGTAAAGCAGCTATTATTGCTGTGTGAGGTAATGTATCAAAAGCTTCTCCCGTGTCTAAAAATATAACTCCATTAACTGCTAGTCCATTATCTAATGCTATAGAAATTTCATCAAAAAAAAAAATAATCAGATTAGTCAAAGTGGATTTGCCTTTAACAAATCCATGTTGTAATAAGTCAACATCATTACCTTTACTGTTGTTATTAATAAGTTTCATTATACTGCATTCAAACCATTTACAGAGAATGGATGTTAAACTAATTGGATGATAATTATTTGCTTCTAATCTACCCCCTTACTATAAACCTGGGTAATATATCATTTCCATACTGAAGGAATAAAACTATACAATACAAATTTATTGAATATACACCTTAACACTAGTTTAATATTATTCTTAATGTTTAAAATTAGATAGGTATTTTTATCATATCCAGCAGATTAATTTCTTTATTTGTGAAAAAAAAAAACATTCATCAGATTAGTCATAGTAATAACTGATTCTACAGAAGAAGCAACTGATTGTTCAAATACAGATATTCCAGTTGAACTATGTTTTAACACATTAATAAAATACTGATTGAATTCATCAGCTATAACGGTTTGATTGTAACTTAGCTTGTTGTTAATCCTTATGGCACAAATATTATTTCTTCATTTAAAATGTTTGTTTATATATTTATAAAATGTTTTCTTGTTATCATTATCCTTGGCCAGTTTAGTTTCATATAATGCCTTTCTTTCCCAAGTAAGTGGTTTTAAAGTATTATTAATTTTATTTAATTTGAAGTTTTACATTTATTAGGCCTGCATTTGTAAATCCTAAAATCTTTTATCTTTTTCTTTTGTGGAATACTGAATTATTTTTAATTTTACTAACAACACTTAAAGAATCTATAGAATATTTTAATGTCCTTTTCCATAGCTTAGATCCAAAACATTTATTTTTGTTATCAGTGAAAGTACGTTAATTTATGCTATTCATTGTCTCTACCAAACTTTATAATTAATTTTATCTTAGTTATATTTTCTATTAAGTGCTCCACATTGTTTCCCACTGTAAATATCAAAATTGATGGAGTTATGGTTAGACATACTGAGAGGGGGACGAAAGATTATATTATTTGTAAGATATGGAACATTATTAATTAATACATCCAACGTGTGATTACCTCTCATATTCTCATTTACTAATTGTTGTAAATCAAGATAAGGCAAAATGTTTAGAAACATTTTTGAATAAAAAATCCCCCCAGTATAGCATGCCCAATTAATATCTGGGTAGTTGAAAGCATCCAATAATAATATATTACTCATCAATAATGTTATCAAGAGAAGACTTGGACAGGTGTAGAAATATAAGTAACTAGCTTTTCAAAATAAGGAAAGAGAATTAAATTATTTTAATTATTTAAATTCTACTTAAATATTTGGGTTTCACTTAGAGTGACCTATGTGGAAATACTACTTTGCATTTTTCTGCTCTCTTCCATCTGTTTGCATTTTTTAGTTTGCTCTAGGACATTGGTCTTTTATTTTCATTAGCAGTTGTGGGAATATTGTGTTTCTGTATTATTCTGCATTTCCATTTCCACAAGTAGAATTAATTGTAAAAGCCATTTGCTTGTATTTTAAACCCTGCTGAGCCTGTATTCTTGTAGTTTAATTCACAGTTGTGGTAGAACTGTGTACTGCTACTACCAGATTTGTGCCTTTGTCATTTATTGTTGCATTTTTCCATACACAGCGTTACTGGTAAATTTCTGCATAGTCTGGGGCCTTAAACTGAAGTAGAAGGTCAACAATGAGAGAATTGTCTCTGCTCCAATTTGTGATTCATTGCTTTTATATTCTGCTTATCTTTTAGATGCATAAAGTTGCATTCTCTGTCTGCCCCATCCCAACTAACACATTAAGCTAACGTTTCTGAACATACCTCTCAAGTGTATCTCATTACAAGGAACGTTCCTCATTTTGGGTCTTAAAAAGCCCATGTTCCTCAAAGTTTCACACTGAAAGCGTCTATTACACATTCAGTGGTACACATTGTAACATTCCTGTGACCTTTCTGGTTAAAGTTGGTAGCAAGCTGTTGGGAGGTATTCCACATTTTGTCCAGTTGTTCCACATTATGGGAGGCAGTGTTCCTCTTTCAGGAGATGGTAGATTGACAGCTATGTTTCTGAAAGGGCTCCAGTTTTTCCTTTATTAAATTGGATGGCTCTCTAGCTAGCCTGCTTGTTCTTCCCAACCCTATCACCTGTTTGCTGTTGTTGTTTTATAAGACTGTGTCTCTGTCCTCCACCCCTTATGATAATCTGATTTCCAAAGTCCCTCCCTCCCCTGTTTCATTGATATTGAATGTTGTATAAGCTACTGATGTACTCTTTCAACCCATTATTTTCCATATATCCATGATACTAAGTGTCCACCCAGCAAACCAGTATTGCTCTTGAGTAAACATTCTTTATTACATATTATCTCCTGATCATTTTCCTGGAACTTAGCAAAGCTTGGAGTCCTAGCCTGCATTTCAAAAATATTTTACTTGTATCCAGTACCATCCAGGCAAAGTTAAGTAGCTTTGATTGTTAAATCGCAAATAAGTTACTTTAAGTGATCGCTACTGTTTCCTGATTTTATTTTTGTAAAACAAATGTTCTTCCTGTCACTGTTACTGCTGCAAGACTATCTTGAAATTGCCTTGAGCAAGGGATTTTCATTAAGTTATTTAAGCAGTTTGTGGTAGCTTTGCACGTGTGTATCTCTTCTACTTTATTTTTACATTAGGAGGACTGAGTTTATTCATCTTGTGGCAGCAGGTGCATACCTGGTCTAGGTTGGGAAATGCACAAAAAGACTCATAGTGCAGTCATTTTATTGGCCACATGGCTGATTAGTTTTCTCTTTTTTCTGTGCTTTTATAAATTTTGCATATTTGCATGGGTTAGCAGTGTCCTTTATAGTAACACCTAGAAAGAACAGTCCATAAAAATGTACCCTGTAAAGCTGTAATATGGCACAAATAGCTTGTGCGCCGAAAGGCCTAGAGCAGCAAGTTGGGAGTTAAATAACAATACCTACAGATTTAGTTGACTTCAGTATTGTGTAAACATTAATTTTAATAAAATTTAGTACTATTTAGCTTAATTTGCTCCAACAAAGCACCCTTATTAGTCTGCACCAACACAGCACCCTTAATATTCCTCTAACCCCAATACACCATCCCCTGAAATTTACAAATCAAAGGACTGGGCAGTATTGTAAATCCAATTTCCTAACTTCTCTGTCACCACCTTGGTGGACATGGGCATCTTGAAACAATGTAGCAAGTGTCTCATGTTTACTGACAACCACTTAATTCTTAAAGAAGTAGACACAGTATGAGAGAGGTGTACTTACACAATGAACTGGAAGCTAAACTCTCACATACAAATGCACATCAGGTTCTTGAGATGACCACACAAACACCACACACGTCACATAGCACACAACACACACACACATACACACACACACACACACACACACACACACACACACACACACACACACACACAAGCACACACACACACACACACACACACACACACACACACACGCACACACACACACACACACACACACACACACACACACACACACACACACACACACACACACACACAATACATAATGTATGCTGAGGCAGTTACAAGGAATTATCCTAAACAGCAAAGATCCCCTAAACCACCCATTGTCAAAACTATGCCTCAGCAAGCCCACAGGTACTCAAATAAAATGACACCTAATACCACATATACTGTTACTCTAAGTGGAGACCCAAACACTAAGCCCCTATGGCAAGCAAACCTTTCCCAGGACTGTCGTCATAGGAGACTCCTTTGTAAGATATACTGATACCCCTCTAATGTGGATGAACAACGAGAAGATAACTCTTAATAACTTATCTGGAGCCAGAATCCACCATATCATGCACACACTCAAGCCATAATGCTATAGGTACCAGTATGATTCCATCACAGTCCATATAGGTGTAAATGACCCAAGATGCCCCTCCCTGGACTATATGGAGAGACATTATGGAGCTTTCAGACTATGTGTCTCAGGCTGGTATGAGCCTAGCATTACACAGCATATTATGATCACTGGGGATGATGCCAAAATATGAGCAAAATATGATTGATTTCAACATCTGTCTTTCTGTTGTCATTCTAAGGGGATCCAGTATTTATCAGCTTGGGAGGACATGGTTAACAGACCGCACTATTTTGCCAAGGATGGTCTGCACCTTTCTCCTCTAAGATTTAAGATACTGGCTAAAACTTTATCCACCTCATAGTGCCTTTTTAGGCAATAGCAAATTGACAAACCTACTGACATAGCAAAATCAACTCAACTGAACCTCAAGGTGTTATGCTCAATGCCAGGAGCATAAATAAAAAAAACTACACTCCCTCCAGGCCCTCATCACACTCAAGAATATAGACATATGTGCAGTTACTGAGACATGGTTGAAAGTGTCTGAAAGTACCCCAGCAGGGCAAGGTTTCAGTGCTTTCCACACTTTTAGAGCAGTACCTGTACAGGAAATGGCTAAATGAGGTGTCTCAATATACATCAATAACAAGCACACCTCTAGAGTGGTCAGACAGGATGATCTGCTGGAGTTCCTCCCATGCAGATCACCATAGACAAAATTCCGTGTCATTTCCTAGCCAGCTATAGGTCACCCTCCATGTCTCAATAAACTCACAATGTGTAGATGGATCCACTGGAGACACGTAGTATCCAGACTAGCACCCTACTTATTGGAGACTATAGTTACCCTCTATAGATTAGGAATCCTGCATGGCCTCAAATCTTTGGGCACAGAGGTTTCTGGACTTTGTGAATACAAACACTCTTGACCAAATTGTGAATACTCCCACTAGAGGCTTCAACATACTGGACTTCATGCTTACAATGGTAAGGTCCAACCATTAAGCTGTCTCCTTCAAAATCAAAATAAATTCTGTAATCCCATTAAAACCAGTCATAGTTAGGAACTATTCCAAGGCAAATTACCTTTTATTAAGTGATGGATTGTCAAAATTCAAAGCCCCTCCAAACCCAGAGAACATAGCAACCTATGCTGAATTGCTCTCAGAAACTCTGCAACTATGTCAGTGGCTGCACAGAGACTGTTGTACCACCAAGACATAATCCCAGAACTATCCCCAGAAGCAAACCACCCTGGTGGCATCACAAATTAAACAGTATATAGAACAAAAGGAAAAAAATATGGAAAATATCAGGAAGGGTAATTCTTGTAAAGACATAAAATCTCTCATCAAATTAAATAGGCAACTAAGAGGGCTAATTAGGTCAAGCAAATTTGACTCTGAGATTAGGATAGCCTCTCAGATGAAAGATAACCATAAAGCCTTCTACAGCTATGTCAGAAACCTCATGGTCAGCACACAGCAATGTGCTGAACTGGTATTTAATGGTGCCATATTCATCAAGCCTGGCAATATAGCAAAACTGTTAGCGGACAAATTAAATTTCAACTTTACCTCCCCTACCCCTAACCATCCCCTCTAAAATACTCTAAGACATAACACTCCAACTATAACTAGGGAGCATGTACTGGCTGCACTCACTAAAACCATAAACATGGCCTGAATATTTTCCAATAACATCTCAGGATGCCTCCTGAATAGTCTAAAATATTACTTACCAGGAAACCTGGAATCATTATTTAACTGTAGTCTTAAAACAGGTTTTGTGCCATGTGAATGGAGGATTATAACAGTCATCCACCTTCATACAGAAGGACCTTCAATAGATCCTGGAAACTACAGACCCATTAATCTGACTAGTCTTATTTACAAAGACAAGGAAAGAGTTATCATGGAAATTATCAACAAGGACATAGGAGACCTCCAAAGACTGGATCCATCCCAGTTTGGCTGTGTCAGAGGAAGGTCATGCTTACTGAACCTGGCAGACTTCCTTGAAAATGTCACTAAGCCAATAGATGAGGGGATAAATGGTGCATACTGCCTACCTAGATCTGGCTAAAGTATTTGATAAAACACCCTACTTGGGCACTGTCAACAAACTTGTAGAACTAGGTATCAACCCCTTTGTAACACTTTGGTTAGCTAACTGGTTCACTGATAGGACCCAGGAGGTTAGAACTGGTGATGCTACTCTACAAAGGGGCTTGGCAATAGTGGAATCCCCCAGGGCTCTTTGCTGGGCCCACTCCTCTTTGGCATCTGCTTCATGGATGTCAAAGACAATGTGAAAGGCCTTTGGCTAACCAAATTCACAGATGATTGCAAACTGGGAGCAGTCATTAAATTCACCCAAGATGAGAAAATCCCCCAGGAAGGTCTATTGCAGATAACTGGTGCCAAAGCCATGGCTTAAAACACAGTACCAAGAAATGCATTACAGAACCTTTTAGGAAGTCTACCCCCCTCTGGGTAACTAAGTCATCAATAAAAAAACCTTAAAAATTGATTCACTAGTCAGGGATTTGGGAACTCATGTAAATAATTACCTAGAGTTTGACCTGCATATGTCCAAGGTAATAAAAAAATCCTTCTATGTTGCTCAACTTACAAATAAGGGCATGATATCTAGGTCCACAGAGGCCATCATTTCACTGTACTCAACCCTCATCAGACCCATCATAGGGTATAATGCTCCCTTCAGTTTGTACCTGACCAGACACATGCAGCAACTGGAATGTCCACAAAAATTCCTTACAAAAAGAATACAGGGAGTAAACACAATGTCCTACACTGATCATCTCAAAGCCATGTCTCTTTACTTGGTATCATACAGTCTTCTGAGAGATGATCTTTGCCAGGCATACAAGGCATCCCTGGACTCTGATTTGAGGAATGTTTTGCACATCCACAAAACAAACAGCATCAAAACTACTAGATTAAAAGAGCTAAATTTTGCTTGTGACATAAGCAGGACATGTTGAAGAGACAGATATGGTTCTCAGAGAATTCCCATTCTCACGAACAGGCTCCTCATCTATGTGAAGCAGAATTCCTCCTCATCCCTATTTAAGTGTAACTTAGACCAATGGGTAGGTAATGTGAAATTCACCCCTGGTCTGGCTCCTATGCCTCTGATGGACACAGGCAGTTGTAAATCACCACTTATATAAATCAAATGTGTGGGTCACATTTGGGTTGCACAGCTAGGCTTATAAGGGCCCCAGTAGTTGTTAGCCTAAAATACACCTATGAACCTGAATGGAATTCATGGGTGGGGCTTTGATAACACTCTATAATCTTTAGTTTGCCCCTCATATATGAATCACTCAACGCAATTACAATATGTTCCAACAACAAACTTACTCTAACTAAAGAAGGTTTTATACTTTTATACTTTTATGCATCAAGAGTAGAACACCTCCTCCTCTTAAATTATCTTGCATACAATCATATCTCATGTAAAATGGAAAACAAATTTAGTCACACTTCCAACACTTAGTTATTGCTACAGTATTATGTCGTAACTTTCAATACTCATTAATGTTTTAAGTTCATGAGCTTTATTTTACAGACTTTGTGCATTACAATAAAATACTTTTATAAATCTTCTGATGTTGTTACCATCCCATGTAAAATATATGTGCTTTCTCTAAAAAAAGTTCTCATGTAACTATCTTTTCTGTTAGGAACAAACCTTGCAACATATATATTAAGGTGTATCTTATCCTAATTAAATATTTGATAACCATACACACAATCATTCCAATACATTATAAGACCCATATTATACACCAGAGATAATTGTCTGAGCCAGGTATTTTACACGTGAGCTTTAGTATGTACACTGACATTCCATTTAGAAGGTGGATGTATTTCATGTAGGACTAAGTCTACATGTGCATTCCCAAATATTTAAGTCAATGTTAACATGTTTTTCTTCATATGATTTAAAGGTGTTTGAGCTTTAAATTATAAGATGGTGTTTGATCTTTACTAAATACCTTCATATGACTTAAAGGTGCTTGATAAAGATCATTTGTTCCCACATAAAAAAAATTATTTTATAATGGTTAAGTTTAGAACTTAACCTTTGTAGGAAGGAAGCAACATCTGTGAGTCTTGGCCCAGGCAAGGAACCTATTGTTATTGTTTCTTTATCTATATTTGCAAGAGATTATATCGTAGTTTTAAATATAAATCTCCAAGTATTAAAATGTGATACTTAACATGATGACTCTAAGCAATCATCCTATTCTCAGAATTCTTAAAGGTAGGAACACATCAGCAGCCAGTTTTAAATCCTCAGATCCATTTGAGATAGAATGATGTATAATGATTTCTGAATACAGCTATTCATCCATTCCTTCAGTAACATGAAGATTATTATTATTTTGTGTTTCAATTCCATTCTCTCTCATTTTATTATCTGGCAGTTTATCTGTTGATATTTTCTTGCCAGATAAAAGTTCTAAATTAATATCTGAGTTGTCACTATTTCTTGCACTCTTGTTCGATACTTAGTAGTAAACTATTAAATAAATTAGAGTAAGAAGAACTAATTTTTGTTACTTCAGATACTTATCAATTTTTATTCTTGTTTCTCCCAATTCTTTTACTTTAACAGAAGAGGTATTAAGACGAAACAGTAGTAATTGTGCTAATACCCTTGAACTTTGTTATAAGAAATATTTTAGCCTTTGTTTTCCATTTTTGTGACATTTTTTAAATTGTTATTATGGGATGTAGTTGTTTCAGTATTGGTAGTATTATTTAAGTGTTCCTTGGGAATAGATACCGGGGGAATTTAAAACTTTTAACCTTTTATTTTTTTTTTAACAAAAACTAAAAAAAAAAAAACTCTATAGTCCAGACTCTGGACATACCAGAGATGCAGCATGAAAGACATACAAAGAAAATCAGGTACATTATTTAAAACTAAAGACACGTACCTGATTTTTTTTTTTTTTTGCATTTCCTCCATTCTTGCTCTCTCTCTTACGCCTAAAGTAGCCGAAACTTTTTTTTAATTAAAAAAAAAAAAAAAAAAAGAAAAAAAGTTATGGAATATACAAACGGAAAAATTTTCCGTTGGTATATTCCGTGGTTGGGCTGGCCAATCAGCGTGCTCATTTTCGAATATTAATGGGCAGTCATTGTATAATTATCATTATACCAAGCTTGATGAAATTCTTAGTATTGTCAACATTAAGCCAGTGGATAGTTGCTTCCTTTTCAAAGCATTGATATACTGGGTAACACAAGTCCCATATGCATACGCAGTGCATAAAAACAAGGCAGCAGGATACCACCAGCCATGGAAGGACAGTACGACGCCATTATACAAAGACATTATTTAAGAAAAGTAAGTATTTTTTTCTTAAATAATGTTATTGTATAATAGCAATAACCGACTCCGTGGTTGTGGTTTATTGACATTTACCCACGGTTGGCGTTATTTAATTATTCGGGCTCCTCCCTCGTGAATAAACCATGCCAACTGTGGGTAAATCTTCAATATACCACATCACGTTGTCAGTTACTGCTTAATTATACAATGACTGGCCGTTAATATTCAAAAACATGCATGCTGATTAGCCAACCCAACTAGCATGCCTGTTGTAAATCCCAGAATATACCAACGGAAAAAGGTCCGGTCACCCGGACTTCTTTCCGTTCATATATTCCAAATTTGTCTGCTTTTAGTATAGGAGCTGTGATCAAACCATACCAACCATGGGTAAATTTCAATATACCACAACCACAGAGTCGGTTATTGCTATTATACAACGACATTACTTAATAAAAAAAATACTTAATTTTCTTAATGTTCTTAAATAATGTCTTTGTATAATGGCATCTACTGTCCTTCCGTGGCTGGTGGTATCTTGCTGCCATGCGTATGGGACTTGTGTTCCCACACATACCCAGTACATCAATGCTTTGAAAAGGAAGCAAAAGAGAAAAGAAAGTCTCCATTGCTCCGTTTTTGTTTTCTTTTTTTTTTTTTTCTTAATTAACTACCTTTTATGTTCCACATTGCCCCATTAGGAATATAAATAGTATTAACAACATAGCCTGTCTACAGATGGGAAAATTAAAGTTGTTTTATTTCGGTGTATTTAGGAATTGTGGCATTAATACAGATTAAAGAAATAAAATGATAATTATTACTTCCCAGGAGTCTTAAAAATAATACACCCTTAGATCCTCCTACTGAGTCACTCTTCTGGTCTGTCTTCTCAGATAATGATTCCTGCATTTACCAGACAGTGAACAGTGGGTAGCAGGAAGGAAAACAAAAATCCAAAGCCTGTACAACACACACCTTGTTTGTCACATAACACTATCCAAGAGGCAGGTTTCTTTCCAATGCAGAGCATTATCTCTAGTGCTAGTATGTCAGTAATAGTTCTGTTTTTCCTTCAGTCATTTCCTTCTATTAATTTGTTTTATAACCAAAGAGTGGACTGGTTGGAGGGTCTTTTCAAACAGCTCCTATACTAGAGGCAGACAAATTGGGACTATATGAATGGAAAGAAGTCCATGTGACTGGACCTTTTTCAGTTGGTATATTCTGGGATTTACAATGGGCACGCTGGTTGGGCTGGACAATCAGCGTGCATGTTTTCGAATATTAATGGCCAGTCATTGTATACTTAAGCAATATACCACACCACGTCATCGGTTATTGCTTAATAGTATTCTGTAGAAAACAATGGTTTATATTTTGTATATATATACCTCTTTTTGGTATTCATTTAAATAAATATTCTTTACCAGATCTTCCAATATATATATATATATATATATATATATATATATATATATATATATATATTATATATATATATATATATATATATATCCATATATGTATATATATATATATATATATATATATATATATATATATATATATAAATCTAATTTTCACTTACCTGAAACTTAAAAGGACCAAAAAGCTTACTTTCATGAACACTCAGGTCACTGCAATTTTACTCTAGGAAAGGAACCACTTGGCTACCACAACAAAATAAACAAACCGAAGCAAATTAAACCCACCCTAGTGTTCATAAAAGTAAGTTTTTGATAAAGTTGTCTCATCCTTTAAGTTTCAGATAAGTGAAAATTCGATCACGTAAAAGGGATCCATACACACACACACACACACACACACACACATATATATAGATATATATATATCTATACATACATGCACATACATATAATGAATCCATTGTAAAATAAAATTCAAAACTACACACACACTCATAAAACTAACACACTGTTCCTACTAACAACAAAATACTACTTTGCAATTAGATTTCCACTATGACATTTAAGATTAATAAAACAAGAATTACAGCCTGTATAAAACAAGGCAATTATTGAAGTTAATCAGTCAGTTACTCATTCCACTGGTTTTCTTATTTCCCTTCACTACAGTCATTACTATTGGTATTCAGTGTTAAGATTCTCTCCTTCTGAAAGCTTTGCTGCCTGCAACAGCCTTAGTTAAACACCTCCCTTCCCTACAGGAAAACATACCCTTCTTCCTTCTTATAGCCAATTCAATAAATCAGTGTTTCACATGGTGGCACATTTTTTTTATTCTTCTGACATTCCCTTTAGTTTTAGCTAAGGTTGGCATAAAATCAGTAAGGAATAGATCAACAGAAACAGTACTGAAATGTAATCAATGACACTGTACTATATTCAATAAAAAATACGTGTAATGTTGAAAAAGTCAAAATCACAAAAAGAGGCAAATATACACAGAAACAAACTACTAAGAAACAAAGTATATACAGAAGGAGAAGAAAAGTATAGCTACTGGAAGTCAGTGTCTAATCAAGCATGTTGTAGTATCTTTTATTAAAGGAGAACCACACCCAAAAACTGAAAAAAAATAATATGTTTTTCAGCATTAATAACGTCTCTGTATCAAAGTAAGTGGTTACTGTTATTTTTATTTTCTAATTTGTTATTTCACAAAATTGCCTGAAAGGGGGCTGTCATGATGCATGATTTTGTTTTACAGTCAATGCTTTTGCCTCCTTGATGTCATTTCAAAGGGACAGAGCGAAAGCTGTATGATGAGAAGATTATTTACTATGGTCCTCTCTCTCTCTCTCTCTCCCCCTCATCAGCTTACATAAGCTTACATCAGTACTAGGACTGCTTATTTTTGTCAGCACCAGTCTGTATTTTTCATTATTTTGCTGCCTTTGATTTTATTAGTGGTCATCTCTGATATAGCATTTTATGGAATGTCTGAATGACAGGTTTGAAAATGTAGCCGAGTCAATTGTTCTTTTCAATGTAACAACTGTGATTCATTACTCAAGCCAGAAAAAAACTGACTCCTGTGATTAACAGGCATCATTTTCTCTGAGCTAGATTCTGTTGCATTCACAGGTTTTAATACTGTAGTTAGAATATATGAGGATAACCCCCCCAACTCGTTGACTTTCCACAACAAAATACTGTATACAATGCAAAAATGCTGTAACAAAATACCAGAAGAAAACATGTACTTTTACGGAAAATATAGTGCAGAGAAATGCAAAATCAAGCACTGACAGAAACTTAGGAATATAGAATGAAAATGTTTTCTTTACGGCATTTAGATTTTTATTAATGCGAAAGACAACTGATATGAAATATAAAAAAATACACTAATGTGCAAGCAAATTTTTCTTTTTCATTTGCATCTGAAAAGTAAGTACAAAAGCCAAGCTTTTGTTCAGATCTCCTAACTGCTGCTGCAGGCACACTATTTATCTGAAGTATGATGCTTAAAGTACATTTAAACAATGTTTGTGAGCCGTTGTTTTCTTAATGGTTCTGTAACTGTAATAAGTGACCTAACCTAATTACTCTACCATTCCTAGCTTTCATGATGTCACAAATGACAAAACAAATGTAGTAAAAAAAGAAATGCAAACAGAAATAAGTTCAGACTAAAACAAATGGAATAATTATTAAATGATACATTTTTCTGTATGTGTTGTGTTTAGTGATTGATTACAGGGAGGGTTAATCACTTTTTGAAAGGAAAAAATTGACATTTGGATGGAATTCTCCTTTAATAATTTGTATTTAAATTGTATATATAGGAATAATTACATTATCATACTAGAACAGCTATTTGCACAAGTGTCAACGTCAATTTCTGATATATATATATATATATATATATATATATATATATATATATATATATATATATATATACATACATACACACACACACACACACACACATATATATATATATATATATATATATATATATATATATATAAATATATAACTGTATACATATATATATATATATATATATATATATATATATATATATATATATATCTAATATACAACTCTGTATGATCGAACAATCTTAATGTTAAATGCAAACACCCAAAACAGCCCCCTACAAAAGATCAAGAAAAGAAAGTTATTTCTTCTTCCTATCTTAACACTAAACCCCCTTAACATTTGCCTAAAAATCATCTAAATAGTGATAGTGCTATAGGAAGCTTTTTTTAAGGTAAGGTGTAGGGTGTGGGATCGAGAAAGAGAAGTGTTAGGTGCTAGCCCTAACTCTACCCTTAAAGCTGACCCTTCTCTAACCTTAACCCTACACCTTACCTTAAAAAAATCCTTTCCATAACATGGCTACAACACAAGACACACTCGGACACAAAAACACACATTAAAATGCTACCTCTTTGCACTTACCTAACACTGACTCTAACCCTAAGATACACTTACTATCACACAAACATACAGCACCTATCCCCGACCCTAACCCTAACTCTCAAACACATGCACAGACACTTTCACCCCCTTCAAAACCAACACAGCTGTCTCAATAAAACATACTCACAATGTTTTGACCATTTGGCTAGCCATACATTTGATTTAAATCACCACCCCTAGCACTTGTTGACTATACAGATATTCAACAAAATGCAGGGAACCCATATATATATATATATATATATATATATATATATATATATATATATATACTTCTGTTAAAAATAATAAAAAAATATTAAACAGTTTTTTATGACATACAACAGTAACAATATTTGTAAATTCTGCAAGTGAATATATAATGCCATATTTCCAGTTTTTGTAGTGATTTTCCTGGCTAATGCTAATAAGCTCCAGAGAAGATAGAATTAAGACTTCAGTAGACACCCAGAAAATGGAGCATTAAACAACACCAAAAGTTAAGTTACTATAACTTTATCAGACCAACATGCTTGCAGGAAACACTGATCACCCCAAAGGATGTAGAACTTTGCAATTGCAAACAAATATGCTTTGATTAAGGATTTACACCTCCAACAACCAAATGCATACCTTTTTATATAATTTAATTTCTATGTGGTGTGGTAAGTGATCTATATACAATTTTTCAAGAGCATAATCTCCAAACTAAAGATGAGCATAATTCCAATGGTTATCTTTGATACAAAATGTGTAGTTCTTAATTGTTTTACATATTTTGCATAAATATGATCTCCTTTTCTTGCCATATGATTTCAGATTGTTTAGAAAATCAAGAACAGGTGGATATATAATTCTACATGACATTGTCAACTTTAGAGATGAAGAAATGTCTATTGATTTGTATTATAAGTCAGTTTTCTGTTTCCAAATCATATTTACCCAATTAAATAGTGTTAAGCACTTTAGTCTCTCTTAACGTTTGATTCTGAAAAAATCAAATCCCTATTATACATTCTAGTGTAAATGCTATAGGAAGTAATGTGAAATGCCGTGCTTTTACCTCCCGGTATTTATTTACAAAAATATCTAAATGTTTTAATATGTTGTTAATGTAAGTAGAATCTGCTATATTATTGACATACCTATTATTCAGCATCTATATATGTTGAATTGTGTTATTTGTTCTTTATTTAACCAAATCGTTTCATGCAGTTTTTTTTCCAATTGTCTAAATAATTAGGGTTACTAATATGTATTATCAATATTGTACAGCTAAAATATATATTATTTACTTCAATACATGTTATCAAAGTTCAGAACCTAAACAAGTAATCCGGATCTAAATTTCTAAGGTTGATGACTTTGGAAATAACAGAAATTTAAGAATACATTTGATTGGCCTAAATGCCTGCTAACAGTCACATTTACACCTCCCAGATTGCCAGTTAAAACAAACAAAAGGCTATTCTGGCAACACAATTAAAATGCTAATAATGCTCTCCTATTTGTCAAGAAACTATCTTGACAAGTGACAACCTCATATATGACAGACTTTGTAAAATCGAGTTAAGACATAGAAAATGACATTGGGAAGGAGGGAGAAAAAGTGAGTAATTATGTGTTGGCATACTGCTACATATAAGTCAGCATTCAAAACAAATCATGTTATATCTGTTTGCATATCTTTCTGCCAACTCACACTGCACTCTCTTCATAGGTTCATAGGTGTTTATTAGGCTAACAACCACAGAGCCTTTTTAAGCCTAGCCATACATCCCAAATCTCTGCCTGGGATGACATGATCGACAAACCACGATGCTTTGCAAGAGGTGGTTTGCACCTGTCGCCCCTGGGATTTGGGTTACTGGCTAAGGCTCTTGCCACCCCTATAGTGCCTTTTTTAGGCAAGAGTCAAAGGACAAAACTACCACTGTAATGGGTACAAGCAGGCAAAATCTGAAGGTAATGCTACTCATGCTAGAAGTCTAAACCTCAAGCTGCACTCTCTCGAGGATCTCCTAAAAATGGAGAACATCGATATCTGTGCAGTAACTGAGACCTGGTTCAAAGCTCCAGAGAGCACCCCTGCAGTACCAGGCTACAACTCATACCACACTTTTCGGCCACCAAACTAGGACCGAAACACTAAAGGTGGAGGAGTGTCCATATTCACCAAGGATATTCACACCTCCAGGCTGGCTGCCCAACACAATGTATCTGAAATTCTCCAGGTGCAACTAAAACTAGGTAAGACTGCAATACAAATTGCAGCTTGCTACAGATGCCCCACCATGCCCAAAGATTCTCACTACACCTTTCTAAACATACTGGAAAATATTAAGATACAACCAAACACCCTAATACTGGGTGATTTCAACTACTCTGCCATTAACTGGAAAAACTACTCTTGTACCAACACCTTTGCTCAACGGTTCTTGGAATTCATAAATTACAATGCCCCAGAGCAACTAATTCTTAGTCCCAAAGGAAGCCAATCTTGTGGTCCCCTGCCATAAACAAGCTGTACAACAGCAGGAAGAAAATGTTGCAGAAAAGGGGAAAAACCCAGGCTTCAAAAAACTCCCTCACCAGCTTCAGTAGAAAGCTGAGATCCCTCATAAAATCTTCCAAAGCTAGTTACAAAAACAAAATTGCCAAAGATTCCAAAAACAACAATAAGGCATTCTATAGCTATGTCAAGAAGCTAAATGGCAATACTCAGATCTGCTCTGAGCTAGAGCAGAATGGCACTAGATATACTGACCCCAAGGATATTGCCAATATCCTGGCAGATATATTCAGTGCCAACTTCACCCCTCCTCTCACCCCCTAAAGGGCCCATCTCAATACCGAAAGAGTGCCAAATTCTGGTAATCACGCCCACTCAGGTAAAAAAATGCACACTCCAAAGCCAAGAATATAGCATCCATGGGACCAGACAACATCCCAGGCTGTGTACTGCATGAACTACAAAATGAACTGGCACCTCACCTATGTGTCATGTTTAATCATAGCCTCACCTCATGCTTCATGCCCACAGAGTGGCGCACAGCTACAGTCACCCCACTCCACAAGGGGGGATCCACCTTAGATCCCAGGAACCACCGCCCCATCAGTCTGATGAGCCTGATCTGCAAGGCCATGGAACGTATTATCATGGAAGATTGATGAGCCTGATCTGCAAGGCTATGGAACGTATTATCATGGAAGAGTGCCAAATTCCGGTAATAATGTCCACACAGGTAAAAAAAGCACTCTCCAAAGCTAAGAATACAGCATCCATGGGACCAGATGACATCCTGGGCTGTGTACTACATGAACTACAAAATGAACTGGCACCTCACCTAAGTGTCATGTTTAATCATACACTCACCACAGGCTTTGTGCCCACTGAGTGCCGCACAGCTACAGTTATCCCACTCCACAAGGGGGGATCCACCGTGAATCCCGGGAACTACTGTCCCATCAGTCTGATGAGCCTGATCTGCAAGGCCATGGAACATAATATCATGGAACTTATAAACAAAGATATTGGCAGCCTTCAAACACTGGACCCCACCCAGTTTGGGTTCGTGAAGGGCCAGTCTTGTCTCCTGAACCTGATTGACTTCTTTGAATCAGTCTCCAGAGCAGTGGATGAGAGTAAGGCAGGCCACACCATCGCCAATGCCTTTGACACCATCCCCCACTCTAGAATCATAGATAGACTTACTAAGCTGGGCATTAATCCCTAAGTCACTCGATGGGTTGCCAACTGGCTTACTGACAGAACCTACACTGTGAAAGCAGCTGACTCCAAATCCAGCTCCAAACAAGTGACAAATGGAGTACCTCAGGGTTCAGACCTGGGATGTCTCTTGTTTGGCATCTACTTCTCTGAAGTACAGGCCAACACTAAGGGACTCTGGCTAACAAAGTTCGCAGATGATTGCAAACTGGGAGCCATTATTGTATCCTCAAATGATGTGGACGCTCTACAAAAGGGCCTTACAGAAACAGATGCTTGGTGCCAGAGCCATGGGCTCAAGCTCAATGCCAAGAAATGTATAGTTGTCCCCTGTGGGAAAAAAACATGTACCCATGAATTACCACATAGGTGGCAGTACACTAAAAATCGAAAGTGTGATAAGAGACTTAGGGACACAGGTGGACAGTGGTCGCACCTTAAATAACCACATCACCACAACAGTCAGGAAATCCTTCTATGTGGCACACCTCATCACTAAGGGCTTTTCATCCAGAAAAAAAGGAGGTCATTGTCCTACTGTATTCGTCCCTCATTAGATCCATTATAGAATGCAATGCCCCATTTGGTATGTACCTCTCAAGACATCTGCAACAACTGGAAAGGCTACAGAAATATCTCACTAAAAGAATCACAGGCCTAAAGCAGATGCCCTATGCTGATCGCCTTAAAAAACTCCAGCTATACTCTGTCGCATATCGTCTACTCAGAGGCAATCTCTGCTTAACATACAAGGGCCATGTCAAACCCAGAGCTGGACATGCTACACTTAGAAATCCCAATCCCTCAGAGCCACATGCTCCAGGGATGTAAACCTTGTCATCACAATAAACAAAATATGCTGGGGGGATAAGTTCCTGACCCAGAGACTCCCCAGACTCTGGAATAGACTGCCCATACATGTCAAGCAGAGTGCCTCCTTCGCCCTCTTCAAAAGGAACCTTGATGACTGGATGGGAGATAGGAAATTCACCTCAGGGATCACGTCAGTCGGCCTGCTAGACAGGGGTCCAGGGAAGTAAATAGTGTGGGAAGAAATAGCCAGGGAATTGTTATGGTTAGGCTTGTATAGGCCCTAGGGCCGATAGCCTAGTACTTACCTATGAACCTATGAACAAGCTCTGATACCCTTGACAAGTGTAAGCAGGGGTTTGGGAGATGAAACATTTACAAGCAGGGGCCTAGGAGATGATCTGCCTGTGTCCATTAGAGACATAGCTGCCAAACCAGGAATTAATTTCCTGTTCCCCATTCAACTGTTCAAGTTGCACTTGAATTGGATTAAGGAGGAACTCTGCTTCACATGGATGGGGACCCTGTTCCAGTGAAGGGGTAGTCTCTGGAATACATACCTGTCTCTCCAGCAGGTCCTATTTATATCACAGGCAAGGTTTAAGTCTTTAGAATGGTTAATTCTGGTGCTGTTTGTTTTGTGGATATGCAAGAGGTCCATCAGAGTGGGGTCTGACAATACCCTGTATGCCAGGCACAGATCTCCCCTAAAAAACCTGTAGGAGACAGAATACAGAGCTAGGGCTTTGAGGTGGTCTGCATAGGACATTCTACTTATGCCTTATGTTCTTTTAGTGAGGAACATCTGTAGATGTTTCAATTGTTAGATATGTCTGGTTAGGTACATACCAAAAGGGGGCACTGCACTCAATGATAGGTCTGATGAATGGCGAATACAGTGGAACAATGACTTTCTTGGACTTAGATGCCATACCTTTGTTTATAAGTTGCCCAACAACTACTGTAGACACATGATGGTCAAAGGCCAGATTACTATCTATGTGTGTCCCTAAGTTCCTGACTACTGGGTCAACTCTAAGGGGTGTGCTGTCAATATGATAGTTATCAGGGGTGGATGACTTCATAAAGGAAACTATTATGCATTTCTTGGCATTTAGTTTTAGTTCATGACTCTGACACCAGTTGTTAGTCTGTGCCAGAACCTCCTGGAGAAGATTTGTGTCAGTGTGGCATTCAATGCCAGCTCCTAATTTGCAATCATAGGTTCATAGGTTCATAGGTGTATACTAGGCTAATGGCCCTGGAGCCTTTACAAGCCTAGCCCATAGGACTACCCTGGCATCATGCCACCCAACCTTAGTTCCCAGTGCCTCTGTCGAGCAGAGCCACTGGAGTGATCCCAGGGGTGAATTTTCTATTTCCCATCCACTCATCAAGATTTCTCTTGAAGAGGGCCAGTGAGGTGCTCTGCTTGACTTGTAATGGGAAGTCTATTCTATAGCATGGGCAGTCTCTGGTTATGAACTTGTCCCTCCAGCATGTTCTGTTGATTGTGGTAATGAGGTTGAGGTCTTTGGAGTGTGTGGTGTGGAGGGATTAGGATTTCTTTACATGTAGCATTTCTAACAGAGCTGGGTCAGACATGGCTTTGTAAGTCAAGCAGAGATCGCCTCTAAGTAGGTGATATGAGACAGAGAATAGTTGGAGTTGGAGTTTTTTGAGTCCGTCCATATAGGACAAGTGTTTAAGGCCTAGGATCCTCTTTGTGAGGTACTTTTGTGGCCTCTCCATTTGTTGCAGTTGTCTGGTGAGGTGCATGCCAAATGCCAAATGGGGCATTGTACATGATGACTGGCCTAATGAGGGAAGAGTAGAGGGAGACAATGACCTCCTTCTTCCTGGCTGCAAAACCTTTAGTAATGACATGTGGAACATAGAAAGACTTTCTGACCACAGTGGCAATGTGGTGGTCAAAAGATAGGTTGCTGTCAACTTTGTTCCCAGATCTCTTATAACTCCTTCTGTGTTCAGTAGACTACCATTGATGTGATAATTCATGGGAACTGGGTTTTCCCCAAAGGGGATGACGACACAATTTTTGGCATTGAGCTTAAGGCCATGGTTCTGACACCAGTTGTTGGTCTCAGTGAGGCCTTTCTGTACAATGTCAACATCACTTGGAGAGTTAATAATAGCTCCCAACTTGCAATCGTCTGTGAACTTTGTCAGCCAGAGACCCTTCGTGTTGGCCTGGACTTCAGAAAAGTAGATACCAAACAGGAGAGGACCCAGGACCAAACCCTGTGGGACTCCACTCGTGACTGGTCGGCAGTCTGACTTGCAGTCAGCTACTTTTACACTGTGGGTTCTATCTGTGAGCCAGTTTGCAACCCACCCAGTGATATAGGGGTTGATGCCTAGCTTAGTGAGTTTTTCTATGTTTCAAGAGTGGGGAATGGTATTAAAGGCCATGGCCAGATCAAGGTAAATCATCTGCAAATTTAGTCAGCCAGAGACTACCGACACTGACCTTGACATCAGAAAAGTAAATTCCAAAAAAGGAGTGGTCAAAGGACTGATCCCTGAGGGACTCCATTTGTGACTGGCCTCTTTGTAGAGGTGGACTCCCCAATTGTAACTTCCTGGGTCCTGTCTGTGAGCCAGCTGGCTATCCCATGGGTGACATATGAGTTTGTACCTAACCTCTTGAGTCTGTCAACAATGCCAGAGTGTGGTATTGTGTCAAATGCCTTGTCCAGGTCAAGGTAGGCAGTGTGAACCATTTTTCCCTCATCCATTGCTTTTGTTACCTTCTCAAAGAAGTCCACCAGGTTGAGTAGGCATGGCCTGCCCTTGACAAAACCAAACTGGCTTGGGTCCAGTGTCTGGAGGTTTACTATATCTCTTTCTGGGTCTATATCATAACATCAAAGTGTCAAAACTTTGAATGTTACAACATTTAACCCAAAACCATAAAAGCGTAAAACCTTGAAGACTGAGAACAGCGATTTTTTTTCCCTGGGAAAAAAAATCACTGTTCCAGCACAAAACGTGAAACACACGAACACTACAAACTATTTCTAATGTGGGTGGCTGTGCCCCCCCACACCCCCTACTTAAATATACCATCTCCGAGATCACACCACAGTGGAGGAAATAGTGAAGCCGCGGAAACAGCCCAATCAAATTCTCTCCCTCTTTTCGATATTTTCAGACTTCGAACTTTCAAGTTCGAAGTTGTGGTATTCAACATTTTCAGCATTTGATGTTTGGATATATACCCTCTCTTTCCATGGCTTTACATATAAGACTAGTGAGACTTATGGGTTTATAGTTTCCATGGTCTGTAGATGGCCCACCTTGGTGCAGAGGGATGACTGCAGCTGTTCTGCATTCGTGAGGCATGAAGCCTGTTTGAAGGGTACAGTTAGTAATTCCAGAAGCCCTGATAGGTCAATGTTTCATGCTGTTTAGACGGCATCCTGGGATACTCTTCCATCAAAACATTACCTCTATAAGTAAATATGCAATTCTAGACATACTGTGTAACATTAGATGAACATTCACTTAAAAGAAGCATATAATGCAGGTAAGCTAATTGTATTCTTTCTCTGCTCAGCTGTATACCAAACAGAAATCTTTACACCAGACGTTCCTTCTGTTTCACACTGAAAATTTAGAATGTCTTCATTTTTCTTCTCAATTTTAAAACATTGTAAACTGATTTTATTGCTTAAAACACATGAAAGAGCTCTAGATTAGTCTGAGAAAAAGGTTTATATTAACATAAAACCACCAAAATTGTGGAAATGCATATTAATGAGCCAATTTGCATCTTTGTACCTTGCACAATTCACAGCAAAAGGTATTTCTTCCAGATCCAAAGAAATACCCACCTCCTTGTACTCTGCACTGAGCATAATTGAGTACAACACACTCTTTGGGATATCCCTTGCTAAGCATATCAAGCAATTCAAAGGACCTCAAAAGTTTGTAATTAAAAAGATCTCAGGCTTAAAATACCTGAACTACCAAGAAAGACTGGAGGCATTATCTCCATACTCGGTTTCATATAAACTCCTTAGGGGGTGATCTGTTCCTTGCATATAGGGCTATACAGGATCCAGTAGTAAAAAAAAAAAAAAAAAAAAAACTTGTATAACTCTGTAAATCAAACAGGTCAGCTAACATTAGGCCTAGAGATCTAAATCTGCTCCAACAAATAAATAAGGCAATGTGGAGGGACAACTTGTCACACAGCACAAACCCTTCTCTAAAACAAACTTCATCTCCATGTCAAGCAGTGTGATACATACGTCTGCCTTTAAAAGGGAGCTGGACAACTAGATGCATATTCATAAATCCACTTCTGGTATGAGTGGACTTATCCTTATTGAAAAGAGAGGCAAGGCCTATGGGTGGATACTGGCAAGGCAGAAAATGCCAGAATGATCAGTTGCTTTGTAACTCCTATGATTCTAAGTATGCAAATCACTCATTATAGGAATAGTACTGTATTAAAAAAAACTGTAAACTAATGTGAAACACCCTGTTTCTACATGGCAGAATATACTAAAATGTTACGTAAATGTTTTACATATTAAGTGTAATATATTTGTGCAGCAAACTTTATGTACAAAAATAAAATACATTAATAGAAAGAAAAACTCTTACCAAGGGCACATCTTACCAAACAATATGTAATGTAAACCGTCCTTGTCATAAAGACTAAAGGATGCAGCTTAAGAAGTTGTGTTATACTTAAATGGAGACCTGTATCTTAAATCCTCACAGAAAATGGATAATAATGCCACACTGAAATCTAGAAAGATATAGTCTTGTGTGAAGTTTCTACATCTAAATTACTAGATAGAGAAAATGTATACTTTATTTAGATAAACAAGCTTGTTCATCATACTAGTGTTCCATTGTTGTGTATTTTTTTGTTGTTGTTATAACAGTCTTTCATGTGAGTTTCCTTGCTCGTCTCTTTAGGCCTGTATGGCTCCAGTCCACTTCATCCTGATTATTGCTGATCTTTTTAGGCTCAAGGAAGGAAAGTACATCTTCTCGAGTATCAAACATGCTTATTCCTCCTGAAAGAAAGATTCTTAACCTAGCTAGAAATAAAATGGGGCAATTAATACCACACTTTAGGGAATGTATCAGTGGTGAGCATGCCTTTATTTTTTTGTATTACTTTCTATGAGTAGTTATCAGTTTTGATCACAGTGCTACAATTTGTTTGTGTGTGTGTGTGTGTGTGTGTGTGGTGGGGGCTTCCTTAACTAGAGGTTTTATGAGAGATTTATACATTCCTTCTATACCAAATGACAAGCTGTCCTGAAGGTTTAATGCTTTTGGAATCCAACTGGTTGGGAAATTAACCATTTTTTTCCTTCCATTTTCTCAGGCACACCACATATTCTTGCATTATTTCCTTTTCTTTCCCAATTTTTCTAGCTTATCCAACTTATCCAGTAACCAGTTATGTTTTAGCAACAATTCAGTGTGGTTTTCTTGATTACTCAGTCTTCCATCTATGTCATTTAAACTTATTTCAACACTATCTATATGTATATTTTGTTGTTAGATCATAGTTTTTAGAAGTTCAAACTGTTTACTGCCATCCTCTTGTATATAGTCTACCCTTTTATCTATATTGTCATTTTTTTAAGGATAATTCTTGTATGGATGACAATATCTTCTGGAAATCCTTCTTTGTAGAAATTGTCTCTTACCCAGTAGTTTTGGAAACTAACATCATTCAATTGGTCTGCTGATATATATTTTCTGACAAGATTTTTTAATTATTAATTTTTGATGCATAAAAGTTTTTTTAATATCTTTATCACATACAACAATCACTAAAAAGACTCACCCTCGCCTTCACATTTACGATACCCCTGACTGCATACTATACAAATCTGCTTTACTATACAACATGCAGTTTATATCATGAAATATTTTATACAAATAATGTTAAGAACATTTTCCACCTTTTCTCCGTTTAGTGCCTTTACATTAATGACATAAAGGGAGGCATATGCTTTACAGTTCACCCACAAGTTTAACAAAGTCAGCAAATGTTAAGTCCTTCGCAGCTACTTGTTTCACAAATGTGAGTGATGCTTTATAATCTGACATTAATTCATTAATTTCAGTGTTACTGGTATTCTTCCTGTTCATCTCCATCTCCTAACACCAGACTCCGGTTCATGTCTAAGTTACTCCCAATTCTTCCAGTCATCTCCTATGCTTTTCTTGTCTCTCAAGCATTTTTCTTTGCAACACTGGAAAAAGTTTCACTGGCAAATTCTGTCTATAAGCTTTATTATCAGAAAAATGAGCAGCAGAGTCCTCTTCTGTTTGATGTCTCACTTTTTCTTTGATAAACTTTTGTATTTCCTTATTAACCTATCTGCATCAACAAATGTCTCTGATCCACCAGGGAAAGCATATACTGAAGATAGCTAGCTACAGCAACTAGAACCTCACACCTGCCTCTTAACATTCCCTGATTGCTGGGATAAATTTGCTTCTCTTTTGCCTGGTGCACAGTTAATAATCATTTTCTACAAGTACTCTAATGTCTCCAATATTAATACCTTTCCCTTCTGCCACAGCTTTGTCAAGATCAAGTCTTTCTGCTGTTAAGACCACATCTTTACTAATACAGATCTTGGCTGCTTTCTCATGGCCAGGTTTGAAGCATACACTTGATGTGCCCTTTCAATTAGCAAACCCTGCTGTGGAACACCAGTTCTGTTGCTCATTGCCATTTTCATAATATGAATACACTCTGTTCCTTCCAGTTTCTCTGGCACAGAAAACCTCAGGTTTTCTTTGTGTGCTCTGTCTTCTAACGCTACCATTTGTGAAACAGCTCTTCTTGAAAAGACTCATACTCAGCCAGCTTTTATTTCAACCTCTGATTTTTGCAGTTTTAACAGTTCATCTGAATAGCTAGTTAAAGCTTCTATTTTTCCAGAGTTTTGTTATTTGAGTTGATATACTCCCTCAGTGTTTCATTTATTTTAACCAGCTCAGTAGATTGTTTCCTATAAATTAACAAAAGCCATCTCTCATACCATAGATAGAGCTTAAACTGTTTTTTGCTGAACTGCAGACTTCTTCCAGTCAGTGTTTTCTCTTCATCTTTTCCAGTTGATTTTCTTTTAGGTTCTCAAAATTTCTTCTCTGTTGGAATTTAGGCAGTGTACTTACTAGCCAGTAACTGAATTTACTCAAGATGGTGGAATCACTAGTTCTTACTTCTCAGTTTACTTTTTAACACTAGGAGAGCTGAAATTAAGATGTTGATCAGTGTGCAGCCATCTTGGAAGCCTCCATTTTTACTAATATAGGTTGATTCTGAAACAAAATACATGTTTCTAGCACTGTATGTTTCAAATCTAATAAATTAATTCTGTCAAAAACTTTCTAATAGTACAGAGCAACTTAAATCGGCTGAACTCAAGCCAACATCATGGTCATACCCCCAACCATTTTGTAGTATCGATTTCTAGACACATAGCACTAGATTTAATAGTTTTAATAGTTATACCACAAATCTTCCTAACATAGAGTGCTTCAATAGCTTCAATTTCATCATGTTTACCCTAAAAATGAACTATTGTGTTAAACTACAATAAGAAAAACATCTACAGTAAAATATTTGTACTTATACACAGGAGAATTCAATACAGGAAGCTGCCACAGACATTTCATACAACGCAAATGAATAAACAAGTAATTCAGACATGGCTGTATTTACTCATCAGAGATACATGCTCGCGATATATAGCTCAGCTCTGATGTTACAGTAATTCTGAGTAAGAGGAATGGTGGCTTTTGCAGTAAAAACAAGTATTCCCTTTAAATCCATAGCAGTATGACTCCAGAATTAATAACACAGTAAGCAAGGATTTGGGTGGGTAAAATTCCCTCTACAGTCATGTACTTATTTCATGAGCTATTACAATGGCCATCATGACTTCCGTGATGAAATTTTGTTAAAAAATATTGGTGTTGTGCAGAAATGGACCCCTATTACTTATGACAGTATACATTTTGCAGCGAAAATCACCAATTTGATAATTAAAGTTAACAGTATTATTTTATTTGGGAATATTACATTTATTTATGTCTATTGTCAAAATATAGCAAATGTTAAATATCTGGACTCCGCCTCCCTTTGCAAGGTACATGCAATAGACATAGCAGTGCTTCTCAAGTTATAATCATCTGCATATTTTGCCAGCCACAGGTGACTGCCCACTTCTTCCTCTCAAAAGATACTAAAGGGTAAAGGGTCCATTACCGAGCCATGTGGTATCCCAGCAGTAAAATTATCTGTGTCTGAGTGTATTCTCCTTACTTTTGCTCTGCTTTATTAAGCATCAAGTATTTATTTTGCTTTTGTTTACTGAGAAAGTTTGCCTGGGTTAAGATGCACCTTTTCAGAGGAGGCCTGGGCATAAAAGCTCCAAACTTATTGCAGTAAGGTAATATAACATGCAATATTTCTTTCTTTATTTGTTTATTTAACATTTGTTGACCAGGAAAGTCCAACTAGGACAGAGCCTATTTTCAGCGGAGGCCCAATGCTCCAGATGCATGTCTTTGGAATATGGGAGTAAACCAGAGTACCCGGAAGAAACCCATGTAAATGCAGGGAGGACATGCAGACTCCTCACAGAAGGCACCCCCAGCTGAGAATCAAACCAGAAAACCTCTTGCTGTGAGACAACAATGTTAACCCCTGTACCACTGTGCCACCTAATATATACCAATACAAGTTGACATGGGTATTGAAATCAAGAAATGCAGTGCAATTTATACAAATTGTAGTTTTTACATGTGTACTAATTGTTCAGAAATTAATTTTAACAATTTTAGCCTATGTATTATGCCTTCAAGAATTATTAGTTCATATTATTTTAAATTCAAATATATCATGTAAGCCATCAGACCTTCATCAATGGACACAGTTAATTGTTCAAAAATAATACCACTTTTAAAAACGAGGACCTTCACTTTAACCATGTTGATTTTAAAAAAGAAGCAAGCTGTCACTCATATATTTCCCTCTTTTTTGTTTTATCTATTTTTTTTAAATTTGTGAGACAGTATGCCAGATATATACTTAGGCATAATAACTGTTCTTTGTTCATTAGAATATCATATTCCTGATTTCTACCATTCATTTCCTGTTGCAACTGAAGAAAGCTTTACTATCGTCTTTGACTTTTGTACCTAAGATTGTTTCACAGTTTATTTCTGACATCTTAACAACTTTACTTAGTACTTTTCTGCTTTTTGTTTAATCTAGTTTAAGTATTCAGTAAGTTTCTAAGTTTTTATTGGCTTATAGTGTCTTTCTGTTGTAAAGTTTGCTGATATTATAGCACTGCCACAGAGATTTGTTTTTGATCACCATTCCTCTTCTTTTATACACAGCTTTAACATGATTTATTTTTAAGACAGTACTGAAAACACACAATGCTTGCAGACTTACTTCAGGATCTATCTTAATGAGGGCAATGTCCAGCTTTTGGTCAGTGTCCACCACACGGGCATTATATTTGGCTCCATTTTTCAGTTCCACTTTAATTTTCTGCTTGTTGGTAAGAACATGTGCACTTGTGACTATCAGTCCATCCTCGGACACAACAAATCCAGAGCCACTGGAAACAGGAATATCATGGCCTGTGAACAATATCCTATGGAATAAAAAAGTAAACAGGCAGTACAGTAAAATGTGTGGCGAGCACTGAAACACACACACACACACACACACACACACATATGCACACACCATTCTCAGACCACAATGTGCTATTAATGTGCTAGTAAGTTAAAATACTCTGTAACTAGCTATTCATTTATAGAAATCTGTCATTTTTAAAGAGGTGGTGCAGACAAGGGGTATGAGAAGTCAAGGGTAATATAATGTTGCAGGAACTTTGGAACCTTGTGCAACATGCATTCTGATGTTTTGTTGCATTTTGTTCCAACATATTTGTGTTACTACTTTGGGACTGAAACACTGGATAAGCCCAATGATGGTATAACAAACAAATAATGACTGATACACAGCTTATTAACAAATAACAGCCAAAGGTGGTGTTAGCAAAGGCATGTCTCCTTTCTCACTGCTACTTTGTCCTGGTATAAAATATCAGAGACACAGGAACTGATATATATGTTATTCCTTATGACTGCTTTATCACTCAATAGTGACCCAGGGTGACAAGGCCTGAAACATGCCTCCTTTCTTAAGGATGATCATCTCTATGATACTGCCAGACGTGGACAGGGAGTAAGACACTCTCCCTCACGAGGATTACTATATCCTTAAAAGGTTCCTCTAATGAAGATGCAACCAACAAGGCAGACTCATTTTTCCACAATCTCAGTTTGTTATACTTCAACATACTGGACAGAATCAAAAGAAAAGAAACAATGAATCCTGGACAACACACATAGAGAAAATTATGAATGTACTGGCTGAACTCAGTTGTTTGCACTGAATTCCATTTATAATCCTTCTGGTCGGCTCTTTTTGCATTTATGTTTTCCTACACAGTCACCGACATTCACTCATGGTTGTGTTCTGAGGTGAACTAAGAAAGGACACTGAAAATCCATATATCTATTTTGTCAAGTAAAGCTGCAAAATCTCTCAAAATAAGAGACAGTGTCTGGATACATTAAAATAACTGGGTGGCAGAAATATATTAAAAAATCAGGTGAAACAACAGTGCTCCTAAACAGTTATGAATATTTACATTACTGCTGTCCAGTATCTGCTTTCTGTACATTCCTGTAAATTAATTCTGTTTCTCTTTCAATAAAACAATATTCAGACTTTAGTAGGACTACCCTATCTAAACAAATCTGTGACAATAACCTATATTTATGGACATAATATCCCTTAACATGCAGTATCTCACATTGGTTTGAAAATTCCAAATGCTTTCTTTTGTGAGAAGAAAGTTTCATGTTTTCATTCCTTTTTGGTGAGGTGCAGGGCTGGATTTTCTCAGCTTCCATTTGTCTTCTGAGTGAGTATGAACAAGTCAATCAGACGTTCGGAGTTTGCCCTGAAAAGGGATACTTGTGTCCAGTGGGGTCACCCAGTTAACAAACAACAACATATCCAATAATGAAGTTTAAAGTAAGCATAGTAAGTGAAAAACAGTGGAGCACAGAGTTTACAACACTGACTAGTTGGATAAATACATACTATTCACTGTCTAAAAAAACACAACATACTGTAATTGTGCCCTGTGTGCTGGAAAACCTAAAGTAGCCAATCTGTCAGAAAAAAATGGTGGAGAGCAGTAACAGTTCAAGAATGTAGGCACTAAAAATAAGGAGGCTAGTATGGTTAGTTAATTTCAAAATTTAAAGGGAATAGCTGTTGCTTGAAAAAAAGCTTTATGGAAGGTATCATCTTAAAAAAACCTGTGTGTATTGATTATCAATAAAACCCTGAAAAAATAGGATAGAGTAGCTTGCAGGAGTTGAAAAGTTGCAGTGATGTTCACTATTTTTGGAACTAACATACCAGCAATCTCAGTCTTATTACAGACACAAAATAAAAACAAACAAACAAGCACATTCTTCACTGACTGATGACAATTTTGAAGACACTTTTTGAGTATAAAAATATATCCACTTCAGGACTGACCCCCCACCCCATGGCAAGCTGTTTTCTGAAATGAAATGTTATGGAAAATCTCTCTTTAAGAAAAGTTCCTACGTCTTTCAATAAAATACAGAGCTATGTTACCGCATACTGAGTCATTTACTCATTAGGAAAGTGCTGCACACTGAAGCTTGAATTAAGAACAGTGAATGAAAAATAGAGGAGAGCATCATTTTCAAAATTGAATAGACAGATTAATAATTTGTATTCCCAATATAAAAAGTACAAGATACTGCAACTGTACATTGTGTTTTGCAAAACGTTATGCAGCAATATGGCAGAAAAGGTTTGGGGAGAAGGAAAATGATCACTGAGACTAAGGCTGTTGACATGGTTTGCTATACAATTTTAAAGATGTTTAAGAGAAATAGCTCCTGTAGGAAAATGTTTAGAGGATGACATCTTGTGTTGATTTAAGACAGAACCCTATAGCTGCAACGTTTGAAGTAGGCACACAGTAAGTAGCCTGCAGTACTTGAAGACTCACAGTAACATTTACCATTTCTATAACAATTATGCCAACAATTAACCTCTTCATGGGCATAAATAGTATGAACAATGCTCTCTTCTGACTGACAGCTATTTTAGAGATGCTTTGAAGAGTATGAAATTATATCCATTTCAGGACTAACCCCAAATATGGCAAGTTTGTTGCTAAAGTAAAAAGTAATGTCTCCTTAAGTTAAGCATAGATGCTTTCTTTCAAAGGAACGTACAGTATGTTAATTCACAGTTAGAAATTCACACATCAGGAAAAAAATGCTGCATACTGAAATTCAAAGTAAGCAGACAGGAAGCAGCCTACAGGACTAGTAGCAATTTTCTTCTCAGCACTAATCCCCACAAGTATGGAATATATAGGTGTGGTTCATAGTTTGATGATGATAGATATTGAAAAATAACTACTAATTAAAAAAAAAAAAAAAAAAAAAAATATATATATATATATATAATTTTTTTTAACTTGAAGAATTAATTATCTCCACCCCCCCCCCCGAAATCTACCCCCGTGGCTCTCTGATATATTTTTCAAAGGAATGTCGACCTTGCCATTTTCTGAGTTGGCCAGGACTGACCAAGATTCAGCCTTCACCTTTGCTAAAACCCCCCTATACATATGTACCAATATCTTGACACAAATAATAAGAAATCCAAAGGCCAATGAAGTTCTCAAAAGAAAATGACCAATCAACCCTGTCAAATGCCATCCCAGCATCTAAGCTCGGAACTAACAAAGACCTACTCAATGCCCTTACATCTTGAACTAAGTTGTTTTTTCTTGTGCTTCACCCTGTGACCTTGCTTGATGGTTCCTCTACCTTCATCTAATTGGTTCATTCATTCTGGTGGAAGGAAAGCCAGGTATTCTCAGACTAGGTGAAAGCCCTACTGCCAGTTCATTATTGCCCAGGAATCCCTTCATCCCTCCATTTCCCAGAGACAGAGAGACAGATTGGTAGTATTGAGTGAGCCAGTTTGCTGGTCCTGGGGGTGGCCAACCCTCTTCCCTTGGGAAATATCCCCCCTTTGATGGTTCCGCAGAGGTCATCACAGTCATGATATCTGCCACCATGAGCACAGTAAGCTCGTCTGATTCAGAATCTCACTAGATAAACACCTGGTGTTCTTGCTAGGTGACACCTATGCAGTGAGCCAAAGCTGCCTCCCACAACAGTCACTCAATGCCATCCTCCCTGGCCAATATCTATAGGTAGCCAAGCTGTTAAGTTAACTTGGGTCTCTTACAATGTAGCCAGGGCCTTCCCCCTCTATGAAAAGTAGCAGGCTAATGCGGATAAGAGTTTTGATAATATTATTAATAGTCTGCCTTACATTTAAAAAGCCACACTGGTCTAAACTCATGCAATTGCGGAACAAGGAAGCTGTCCTTACCACCATTAACAACACAATTTATAACTGGGATTGAGAAATGCAATAGGCCTATAAGAATCCACTTTTTCTAGGTCCTCCTCTGGCTTTAGTATAATGGGAATTCCTTACTACTTGTACCTGCCTAGTATCTCTCCATGGAAAATACATAGTTGATAATGTTAACAAACTGAAACAATTTTTTTCTTTAATTTAACATATGACGTTCTAAAAGAAGACAAATGGACTCAAGGGACTTCAATTTGTATTTCCTGGTCAGGATCCCTGCTACCATGTATAGTATAATGGCAATCAAAAGCCCTACTGAATGACCATGTGTTGAGGGGCATGTAAATGGAGAAAACTCAAGTGCTCTTTAATAGCCACAGTTCTGTCTCTGCCAGCTCTATTCTTTGTACAAAGCTTAGCATAAAATATGGGAAAGCCCTCCAAGGCTCTTTGTGGAGTTGATAGTACTCTACCAGCCTCTACATTTCTTAACCTAGCAATCATTCTGTCAGTTTTCAGTCAGTAAAAACTCAGCTCAAGGGGAGTTCTCAATGTTCTCAAACCTCAAAGCCTGTCAGTTAATATCAATTATTTTATTAAGTATAACTTAAAATGCAGTCTTGGCATAACTGCCTACTTCTAAAGTCTTAGGAGAGCCCTTATTCATCTGGAGATACAACACCAAGCACCCATCTTTCATTTCCTCCAAGCCTAACATCTGGCTGTTTGTGCTGTACATCCTGCTTTCTTTTTTTGTTAAATTCTTTTTTTTTCAAAACAGGTTTATTGTTTTAACATATAAGAGAAATATCATAACAATTTTATACAAGTAATTAAAAATAGGTATTATTATAATATTCAACAAAACAACTAAAGTATTTACAAAGACATCCACTACAATCAGATCAATTAATTAAACTAAAATACCATGCTATTGAAATTAAAATTTTTTTAACAAATTTTGTAAATTATCCCATACAATAAAATAAGATGTTTTTCTATTTGTTCTAGTCCTAATTGTGTTTATTTCCATATGGCACACTATATTCATAACATTTTTAAATTCATTGAACGAAGGAGGTGTATCTGAAATCCAATTTCTAGTTATTATTTTCCTAGCCACTGCTAGAATAGACCATAACAAGGGAAGCTTAACCTTTTAACACTTTGAGGTACAGGTGTGTTGAATAATATAAGAGATTTAGAAATAATGAAATTATCTGTAAAAGAGCCTGCAAAAATTCATTAATTGACTTCCAGTATTCTTTCAATTTTATACAGTCATAAAACATATGAGCCCAGTCAGCATTAATTTCTACATTACATCTCTTACATAGATTATCTTTATTATTTATTTTATTCATCATCAAAGGTGTATAAAAAGATCTATGTAAAAATTTCCATGTATAAAGTCTCCAGACAATGGAAGACGTAGTTCTATAAGCAGATTCCAATATATATTGTTTATCTTGTTGATTTGGTGGGTCCCCATTAATAGAAGTGAAATAATTCCAGTATGAATCTACACTGTAAAAAGTTTCTTGTCTGATAACTTTATGTATGTATGAAAGTTTACCTTTATCAGAAACTTTATGCTGTAAATTTAATACCAAGTAATCAATCAGTGTTGGAATAGATTCTTTAACAGTTATAGACATTAAATCTATTTTATTAATGAGATGTTGTCTAAAGGTCTGAACCTCTAACCAGCAAGTTTCTCTTAGATCAAATTCTTGTTTTAAGAAATCTAGATTTTTAACTTTATTATCAGATATCAACTGATACCAGTACTTTAGATCATTATCTATAGCTAAATGAGTTCCTTCAGATGTAGATGACAAAAGCATACCCTGAGTATACATTATAGGAAATACAATAAAATTCCATTCCCTATACTTAGCGTGCATGAATATAAAGTTACGATAACTAATAATAATATTTAATGGGTAACAAACCATATGTTTAGGTGTAATAGGTGAAGTACAAAATTCCTTTAGTAACCATAACATGGAGTTATTTACAATCATATTTTTATGTGTTAAGGAGATTTTCATGAAGTGTATACTAATTAGCTCCCAATAATCTTTCCATTTTGTGACATATGACTGATCTATTAATAAAGTAATAACTTTTACAATAGAAGAGATAGTATATAAATTAAAGTCTGGAAAAGAAATACCCCTTTGAGACCAGCTATTAGTATGTTTCTTTAATGCAATCCTAGGTCTATTAGGTGCCCATAAGAAATTTAACATTAGTGTGTTCAGTTTCTTGATAATTTTTTTGTAGGTGGAAGTATTATTGATTGTATTAAGTATAAAATCTTGGGGAATATTATCATTTTAATAATTGTAAGTCTCTCCTCCATAGTAAAAAACATATTATTCCAGGTATTAAAAAGATTTTGTATATTAAGAAAACAGGTATTATAATTATTATATATAATAGATTTAATATCTTTAGATAGTATTATACCTAAATAAGTTATCTGACCTGAATTGGGTACATATTTAGTAAAATCACTAATGAGAATATTTTTTCGTGTATATATAGGTAGTATTTTAGTTTTTCTTCATTGAATATTAAACCAGAAATACTTTTAAAATTCATCATGTTATCAAATAGAGACTGTATAGAAGAATTAGATCCTGCTGATGTAATTAGAACATCATCTGCAAAAGTTGAATTTTGATGTTGTATTTTCATCTATTTCAAAACCCTCTATGTCAGTACTGTTTCTGATCAAATTAGCCCAAGGCTCCATTACTAAAGTGAATAATAGTGGAGAAAGTGGACATCCTTGTTTTGTACCTTTAAGAATGGGTATTTTTGTG
>NC_056743.1:1350454772-1350469772 GCF_019279795.1 Protopterus annectens | reverse complement strand
CTAAGTCATCGAAAATTTTAGGACCATCAGGAAGGAAGATTTTAAGCTTGGCAGGAAACAGAAGGTATGTTTTAAACTGTGCTTTTTAAGCTCCCTTATTAGTGGCAGAAAAACTTTTCTTTTAGCTAATACCATGGAAGAATAGTCATTGTCAAAACGCACAGTTGTTTCATTAATCTTAACAGGAGCTTTAGCCCAAGCAGATTTAAGAACCATCTCTTTATCAAAGATGATAGAAATCTAACTATAACTGATCTAGGATAGTTTTGTTAGAGTTAGTATTAGCTATAGATCTATGTGCTCTTCGATACCAAAAGAGAATGCTTCTGGTAAATCTAAAGTTTTAGGGAGCCATGTTGTTAAAAAGAAGTAATATTGTTACCTTCAATATTTTCTGGCAGTCCAAAAATCCTAATGTTATTGCGCCTAGATCTATTTTCCAGGTCATCCAACTTTGTTTGTAAATGTGTATTTTGTTTCAGCAGAAACTCAATGTTGATTTCCTCTTCTTGTATTCTATTTTCCATGTCATTCACAGCTTCTTCTATGCCTGTCATCTGGATCTTCTGTTGTTGCAGGTCCATATGTAACAAGTCTATTTGTTTTGTAGTTTTTTCTATGAAAGTGTCTATTTTAGTATCCATTTTATCCATCTTAGCAGTAAGTTGCTGGACTATAATTATCAGAGACTGAAGTTCTTTCTTGATGCTGGAGTCTTGAGAATTTGTCTTACTGGAACTCATTTCAGACTGATAAACTGACAGGAAAATTTCCAAAGTAATTTCTGACAGGAATATTATTAAGATTTCCTTTCTTTTTTAGATATAGTTCAAGAACTATATAAAACAAACATATTTAGAAAGAAAATTACTTCAGAAATTATTTTTTTAAGTAATTAATTCCTGTCAATGTAATGAAATTGGTGGAGCTGAAGAAATCTGCTGCTATCCTGTGTTCATCCTTGGCCACGCCCCCCCTACATCCTGCTTTCTCAAGCTGCCTTTATATACATACTATTGCAGAATAACAGACAGCACAGTGTCCTCCTCTAAAGCACCACAGGTACTCATTGTCTCTGGAAGCCAGTGTTGAAACCTGAACAATATGTGATGAGGCACCAACGTTTTTGCAAGCTGGCAATGTGAACCTCCAGTATAACATTGTATTCACAAAGTGGCATGTGGTTTTATTCCCTTGAAACATAAGAATTTCTTAGACTGACCACTGACAAACTCAAATTTAAATATTTTAAAATTGATGATATGTCCATCTATGTCTCAGTGGCTGGAAAATAAAATGCTTTCAAATGTAATGCATCAAACATAAAAATATTTAAAATGTATAAAGATGAAATTGATACATTTCAATATGTGCTTTGGAATACTTCTGTGTTATATACTTTTGATATTTCAATGGCCTTAATTTCATAAAATAAATCTCAGCTGCTACTTGAACATATGCCTCTCCAAGAGCATATCAATACCTCCCACCTATATCTTAATAATTTGTGGAATAAAAAAAGACAAACTTTTTAAAATCTGCAAATTGTTGATTGTGCTTATAGAGTGCGCTAGAATCTGTTCTTGATGTGTGTTATGTGTTCTGCTACATTCTCTTTGAGGGATCTGCTGGCCTTACCTATACAAAACAGTTACAGGAAGCATGCTGTGCATTACATACTAACATCTTCATTTTGCTGCTCCTAGCTGTTCTCTCAGTAAATGCATTAAACACATTTGTTGTGTTTGGTGTATTACATTCACAATTAAAACACTTAAATGTGAGCTTGGCAATGGTAATCCATTTGAAATCTCAGGTGATGCCAATCCCCAAAAGGACAACAGGTTCCATTCCCCTACATGCAGAGTAATGCCTTCAGTGAATTCAATACATTTACCAAATATTAATTTCAAATCTGGCTTAAAAGTCCCCATGGGGAAACAACACTAATCTTGTTTATTAAAATGTAGCCTTCTTTTACATCTATGTCCTCTTTAACACTATTTAAACAAAAATTGAAACTTTACCTTAAAACACACTGGCTATGCCCCTGTACAAACCCAGACTAATCTAAAATGGCATTGCTATCATCATCACTGCTGACCTTGTTTTCTTTTTTTCAACCAATACCTCTACTTTCATGGACTAATCCAACTCTGTTCCTTACTCTAAAAAAAAAAAAAAAAAAAAATGTAACTTTTTCTTTTTTTCGTCCTTAAGAATAGACTTACTAGCAAATTTATATAATGATATGTAACAATCTTTGTATTCAATGACTGAAATGTTATGTAATATTCTGCTATTACTTTTTGCACATGCATTTATATGTTAACCATTTTATGTTTATGTTTTATCTCTTTGTTAATCTTTTCAAGTGGAGCTTATCTCCCCGGGCCTCTGCTGAAAATGGACATGTATCCAGTTAGACTAGCCCGGTCAACAAATGTAAAATAAATAAATTCGTATGCTGGGAAACTGCACCCCAGAATACCACAAATCACCCCAATCACCCACCTCTTTTGCTTCAGTATTAACTACACCCCCCAACAATCAATATACTCCTCTCTTTCTCTCTCTCATGCAAGGAAAAGATTCCAATGGAGTAACCAAATCTTGACAGATTACTTTGTTTGATTTTTTTTTCTCATTTTCCTAGAAATATAAAATAGTGACTGATATTTGTTAATATATTAAAATTCACAAACATTCTACACTGTGTTACTCATCCCATTAGCATTCCACGGAAATATTGGTTTTAAGAAAAACATATTCCTTTTTTGTACAAATCTCCAGAGCTGAAAGGAGCAAAACTATTTGAAGGCACAATTTTAATAAACAGCCCTCCATTTCTGAACGTAGGATTGCTCATACAAATAAAAAGAGCTCTGTGAACTAAAATAATTATGTTTACTTTTAAATACTGGACAAAATTCTCTAAGTATTGCTTGTAGGTAGTGGGTCTAAAATCCCTACGAAGATGTATTGTCTTAGCACCATGATGTCACAGCCAAGCAGTCTAAGAGAATTAACTTCTATAGCAATGGCTTCCAGCTACCTCCCCCCTCCACCCATCCAATGTACCAAGCGTCACCATCATTACAGTCCTGCCACCTAACTGAAATACACAAATCACAAACACTAGGGCAGTGAACATCTCTTAAAAACCTATTCAGGGCATGTAAACTACCATCCCTTCCCAAAAGTTACTTATTTATCTATACCCCCATTATGTTTAATGGAGTTTTCATATTTACTGCAATTTCATAAGTGCAGTTACAATGATCATGAATAATGTAACATTATCCCTGCTGACTGGGTTCACCAAAGATGTCTTCAACAGCAACAGCTAAACTTGACTATACTATTTCCCCTGTTAACCAAAGTTGAGCAAAGAGGCTTGTCACACTGATTATGAAACCAAGGTCATGTACCTAATCAAGTATAGAATCATGAACCACACGTAAAAATTTCACACTGGCTCTGCACATGCTGAAATAAATTAAACTTTCAGATGAGATTAAAGTCTTTCAGACAGAGTTTAAGTAACCAACTTTGACACAACATATATATCACTGTTCATACTGACTCAGTGCATGTTTATCTAAATAAAACTTTTGTGTGAACTTATACTTTTCCATGCGTAGCTTAGCTGAAAATGTTGACCCTTAAGTAATACACATACCACTTTTAATCATGTTTGAACATGTACCAAATAACAGGATCTTAATTTAAAAACATAATTACCCAGTCAGATAACTTTACTGATCAGTCTGAAAGAGTCTGTTGTAGTCTTTATTTCTATTATAACAAGGTAAACCTAACAAGTAGGTCATGTTTAGGACATTACCGCTCAGTAAAATTATAGTTATTTTCATTTGAAAGATGTCACTTGTGACAACACAGACTTTTAATTTAAAAACATGAAAAAGTGAAAAAGGTCCAATTTCCCTTCTCTTTCCCTACGTTAAAAATAATTGTGCTTTGTTCAGCCTTTGAATTCTTCATACAATCCCTTCTCCCCATTCTGACAAGAATAAATACTCCTTTGCCTCATGTGTAGGGAAACATCATTCTGAGAGCTGCTAGACAGAGTAGACAACTTAATTTTCCTTCCTCTGCACAGTCTAAAAATTAGTATGTAGACACACCTCTTCCTCAACCTTTCTTCAGACTGATCTTGCTCACAAAGTACTTGAGCATCTTGAAATCAGTGAAACTGTCCATTCGTTCACAGCTTTGACAAACCTCCTCTTTAACTACAAATATGGAAAAGCAGACAGACACTAGTTTCAGACAAAAAAAAAAAAAGGTCTTTCACGGCAAGTGAAGACCAAAAAAAAAAAAAGGTCTTTCATGGCAAGTTCCACATTAAAGAACAGTAGCTCTGCACTAAACACGGCCTACGGGCCAATCAAAAATCGCTAAACACGGAGCTTCTCATGTTTAATCCGGAACATTGCAGTTCCGCATTCAACAGAAGTAGCTCCGTGTTTAGCGATTTTTGACTAGCCTGTATACCGGCATACGGGCCAATTAAAAATCGTTAAACACGGAGCTACTTCTGTTTAATGCGGAACACAAAAAGCTCCATGTTTAGCGATTTTTGATTGGCCCATATGCCAGGTATACGGGCCAATCAAAAAAAACAAAAAACAAAGCGGAGGCTGGCTGGGATTTAAACCGGCAGGGCAGGACTTGGGATCAGGCTGCTGATCTCGGGACAGTCCCGCCCAAATAGGGATGTCTGGCAACCCTGGTTTCAGCTGACTCTTACTCTCAAACCGTACACTGATCACACACAGGTTTTAGAACCACACTTTGGAAAATCTAGTCTGGTGCTGAATAACTTCAGTCTTTACCCTATTTTGAGGTAGCTTCTGCAGTACCGCCACTGTGTTTCCATTAACTCATGCAGTCTGTCTGAAAGAGCAACCTCCATTTCCCTTTCCCTACCAGATGAGTGATTCATAAACTCAGACAATATAATTTTATTAATTCAGTCACAATAGCTGCCAGCACGGTGGTGCAGTGGTTAGTGTTGTCACCACATAGCAAGAGGTTCTCTGGTTCGATCCTTGGCTGGGGTGCCTTCTGTGCGGAGTCTACATGTCCTCCCTGTGGTCGTGTGGGTTTCCTCTAGGTGCTCCGGTTTCCTGCCACATCCCAAAGACATGCTGTAGGGGGATTGGACACTCTAAATTGGCCCTAAGTGTGTGTGTGTGTGTGTGTGTGTGTGTGTGTGTGTGTGTGTGTGTGTGTGTGTGTGTGTGTGTGTGTGTGTGCCTTCTGTGTAAGGTTGGGTGTCAGGCTGGCAACTCGACACTGTAAAACTCCACTGCCAGTCATGAGTGGACAGGTGATCCGCTGTGGTGACCCCTAACCAGAAAAAGCCAAAAGAAGAAGAAGAAGAAGCTGCCAGTGAATTACACTTAATTTTCAATATTTTTTTCAAAAGAAAAGAATCAGAAAACAGTCAAACTAGAAGTTGGTAAACAGTCAGGTATAAGCTTGTCATGTTACAAATGCAGTGACCCTTGTATAGACATTGCCCTCTGCAACAGGATCCCCTAGACTGCAATGTAAACAGGGCTTATAGACATTTTAGTTATAATGCTGTATGTGATACAAACAGGCCATAGAATCAGTTTACTTATACTGATGAATTCAGTAAAATATAAAATACTATGAATCAAGAGTCACAGCAGAAATTTAAAAATGTCTGCACTTGGAAATGCTAAAGAAACTCTACTTTGCACTAGTTGCAGAGCCATACATGAACTTGCGCCCTATCCTCCTCCACTCTTAAAGTGAAAATAAAATAAAAAGGAGGACTTTGGTTTATTGCAGAAATCCAGGAAGCCAATAGACTTCCTGCAGTCCATACAGCAGCCAATCCACACCCCCTTCCACAGAATAAAAGTCTTCAGATATTAGTGTAGGAAGCAAACTGTCTTCTTACAGTAATTAAACCTATCACCCCACTCCACCCCAACTTCAGTGAAGAGCAAAAAAAAAAAAAAAATCACGTCTTTGGATATTACAGTAGGAAGCCCTCCAAATCCAAGCTGCCACCCTCTTCAAGTGAAGAGCAAAAAGGAAAAAAAAAATAAAGGTGAACTGGTGTGCCTTTCTGTACTGGCATTTTGGTACAGAAAAAAAAACTGAAAGCCAAGCCAGCATCTTGATCCCACTCTCAAGAACTTTGCACCTGTGGTAATTTCCCCCTTCACCTCACCTTTGCTGCACTACTGACTGGTTGTGTTGTGGCTCTAGTATACACAGAACCAGTTACAGGGGGCCTTTCCAACTGTCAAAACAAACTGAATGTATTAAGTGTGGGTGGACACATAAAAGAACGTCTTGTTTTTTCAAGCTTATGTTTGGAACAGAGTACAAACAGCTTAAGCATTGGGTAGGCATAGTAGCCTGGATTGTGGAAAACATTATAGCAGGAAATGTTCCTCACTTTTAGAACATGCAGCACTGAGGTTAACCAGAACAGGATGCTAAACAGAAGGCAAGAAATGGTATAGTGAGAAAATTCTTTCCACACTTGCACTGGGAACCTCCAAAAGTAGACCAGAAATAACCATAAATGGTGGATGACAATTATGCTGGGAAAGGGACTAAACCCACTCATAGTGAAGAACTGGCAGACAGAAAGCCTGCAGTGACTGACCTTTTGGGTAAATGAAACAACTATATGGGGTCTGAATTGAGAGATGATAAAATCAGAAAAAAGAGAAAAGCATTGCTGGAATTGAATTAATCTTCAAGTCTTGGTGAGTACCTTCATGAGGTGGACCCTGTTTTTCACAAAATGTCACCAAGACAACACTGATATATAGACTGTATTTTATACAGCATACATAATGGACAGAAGTAGGTTAAAAAATAAAGAAAATAGCTGGGTGCATAAGTCCCAGGATAAAAAAGTGCCCAATCCTGCTAGGCGCACTGGTACCAGGACTGGGAAAAATGACAGTGTAGAATCCTCAAGACACAGAAATATTCCTACAATGCGGCTGGGCTAGGCTAGGCCAAAGGGGAGGAAACCCCCCTGTTGTAGAAGGAAGTAGCAGTCCACAAAAATCACAAAAACGGCTAGGCCAAAAAAGAGCCATACAGACGATAACATGGACTACTGAGGACAAGAAAGAAATTATGTATTGTTACTACTATGTAAAAAGTCCAGAATTTCCAAACAAAAAATATACAAAAAGAGAAAAATACTTCTCCAAGAAAAACTTTCAGAAGCTTCAAATAAAAAATTGTGTTCATTAATAACACATATCCAAGAAAAACACTATATAGACCAAGAAACCTTGTGCCATTTGGAAAAAGAAGCAAGTGAGGAAACGAGAAAATAAAAAAAAAAAAAAAACAACATTTAGGGACATTTGAAGGGTATAAAAAATATGTATGTGGGAAAGAAAGAGAGCTCTGATATGGTGCAATATTTATGCAAAGGAGAAAGCCAAATTAATTAACATGAAAAAGGCAGCCCCAAAGAAATTTGAAGTGAAATATAGGCAAAGGCATCCAGATATTGAAAATTTCTCAATAAAAAAAAATAAGATCACAAAGAGGGAATGCAGAACAGAAGATTAGCCAAGTAGAAGTTAAAAAATAGAAGCTGACGTTATGGAATATTTGCGAAGTGAAGGATTCAGTGTAGAAAGTCTAACACAGGTCATATCACAGAATGCTGGGACAACTAGTCCCTAAAGTAAGGAGAAAGAAGAGGAGCAGGAGACATCTGAAGAAAAAATACGGACATGAGAAAAGAAAAAGAGATTTAATATGGTGCAATGTTTATGCAAAGGAGAAAGCAAAACTAATCAATGCAAAAAGAGCAGCACCAAAGATATTTGAAGAGAAATACAGTCAATGATATCTGGATATGGAAACCTTTACAATACAAAAAACAAGACGACAAAGAGGAAAAGTAGAAAAGAAGATTAGTAATGGAGAAGTTAAAGAAACAGAAACTGTGGTTATGGATTTCCTGCAAAGTGAAGGATTCGGTGTAGAAAATTTAACTCGGATAATAACACAACAAGATAGAGGAATGGACACCCAAGTTAAGGAGAAACCAGTGGAGCAGAAAGCATCTAATCAGTTGACATATGAAGATAATTTGGAGCCTCCCACAGGAAATCAGTACAAGGGTTCAGATGGAGCTATACAGCAAGGGAAAGAACAGGAAACTATGGCAACTCTGATAGGCCAGTGATTTCCCGTATGAAAAACTAATGGATGGCACATGAAGAATCTTTGGAATTTTCTACAGAATGCCCCCAGGAAATTGGTAACAAAGAATGTGTCCTCAATTTAGAAGAAAATGATCTAAGAGAAGAGTTGCTTGACTTAATAGAGATGGACAGACATGTCAATACGTGATAATATATATTTACAAAATATTATGAAAAACAGTTTGACTCCACAAAAGGGGTGGTAAGTTGTCCTAGTGACATTCAGGTAACCCCAAATACTTGAATCAAATTAGATTATATTGAGAAAGAATTGAGCAAACTGGATCCAAACAAAGCACAGGGAGGAGATGGAATTAGTACCAATGACCTGAGAACACTTCTGCAAGAACTTACAATACCATTATATCTATTATTCACTAAGTCACATAAATATAGGAGAGATTTCACAAGATTGGAGCATGTGCTTATTAAACATGTTTTTAAGGGAAAGGGGAGGATGACAAACCCAGAGTCATATCTTAAGTCTACTTTCATGTTGTGGAAAAATAATGGAGAAGGTAATACTGGATAAGTTAGTGTCAGAACTGGATAGGTTGGGACTTGAAACCATATATCAGCATGCATATGTTGAAAACAGATCTATTACCACCTGCAACATGATGTTCTAAAACAATATATTGACAGCTATGAATGAAAAATTGTGCTGTGATGTAATTTATATAGATTTAACTTCAGCATTTGACAGCATCATACACAAAACACTGATCAATAAATTAGTGCAACTAGGTATTAATGTACTCTTGATAAGATGGATAGCTGCTGCATGGCTTACATATAGGACATGGCAAGTATCATACAGCAACTGGACAGGCCGAATCCTTGGTTACAGTCAGGGTGTCCCACAGGGCTCTGTCCTAGGCCCTTACTTATTTAGATTGTATCTTCCAGACCTAACTTTTTCATCTGAGGTGTTCTACATTCTATATGCAGATGATATGAAATTGTAGACTGATTACATGTGTTACAGATGAGGCATGTCTGCAAAATAACTTGCCTAAATTGACTATTTGGGTGCAGGAGAATAATATGCTGATAAATACACCAAAAACTAAGCATATGATATTTGGCAGGCACAAATTGAAATGTGACTATTTAATACAGCACACAGTGATTGGAACTGTAGACTCATTTAAGGACCTGGGTATAGGAGTAGATTCAGCTATGAAGTTTTCTAATCATATCAACCGATTGGTTAATGATAGTTATAGCACTATAGGTTGTATAAAAAGATTTATAAAGTCTAGGGAATAAAAAACAATGAAGTCATTGTTTGTTAGTTACATTAGACCCAAACATGAGTATGGAATAACAATATGGAAACCAAATAAGAAAACAAGTATGAGTAAACTGGAAAGAGTACAGACAAAATATACCAAGGGTATCCATGGATGTGAAAATTTAAGTTATTATGAAAGACTAAAATATCTGAACTTGTACACTGCCTCTTAGAGATATCTAAGAGGAGATCGTATTCAGGTCTATTGGGCATTTAGTGACAACTACCTTTAGGAATGTTTAGGTTTAACAAAAAGTACTAGAGACTCATCAGACAACCTATGTAGGAGATTCTATAGGAATGCGAAGTGTACTAATTGGTTCTCTGACAGAGTAGCTGATACATGGAACATACTTCCAAATTACACTAAAGCAAATGGTAGTTTAGATATTTTTAAGAACAGCCTGGATACTTATTACGGGAACGAGTGTTTTGATATATTGGCAAGCTAGAAGGGCATTAATGCCCATGCTTGAAGTACTTGTATGTATGTATGTATACTAAAATCAATGGAAGAAATAGACTGCAGAAGGTCAATAAAACACCAAAAGTTAGAACTTTGATAAAACAAGTGAGCACAGTAAATAGGGCTGTCCATAGAGATTCATGCAACATAACAGAAGTAAATATGCAGCCAAATTAATAACAGATAAAGTCATACCACAAGAACACACGGTAGTAAGGGAAAAGACAGGGAGAAATCGAATGCCATTATGGAAGTATTGAATAGAGAAAACTATAAAGCAGTTAAGACAAGAAGTGTCACTGTTAGAAGAGTATAGAAGAGGGAACAGTTCAACAAAAATACTCAGAAAGATAGACTTGATATAAGCAATGCACAGTATTATAACGGATCAGGATTTATCATGCACTATCACAAATAATAAACTAAAAATATCAGCACAGGCAGAAAAACTTATAAGTTACACAGATTAATATAAAGGAAAAGTAAAAAGTAAGCAATTTATTGATTGCCCCAGAAAGTTTTATAGAGAATTGGGAAATAAGGTAAAATGAATTGAAAGACAACCAAAAAAAAGAAGAAATAGATGCATTTTGGAGAAATATTTATGAAGGTCCTGTGGAACATAAAAAAGATGCCAAGTGGGTAAAAGAAGGAAAAGAAAGGACAAGAAATTAATTCAAATGTACAGGATATTAAATAGTCATATGGAACAAAGGATCATTTGTTGTTAAAGTCATTGTAGAGAGCTGTAAAATGGGAAGAATCCAAGTATGGCATGGATAGACTACAAAAAAAAAACACTGGACAGTATCCCACATTCATGAATAAAAGAGTGCTTAAAAATGTATAAGATACACTTTACACTGATGAAGCAGTGGCAAACCACTTTGCAGTTAAGCCATGATAAAGGACAGATTATTACTCCAGGGATAAAAATCCAAAGTGGATATTCCAGGGTGACATTCTGTCAACACTGCTCTTTTGCCTTGTCTTTAACAGATTAAGCTGTCTGCTTAACAGATTAGGTCATGGCTATAATTTGGCTCCCAGAAAGCAACAAAGTGTAAAGACTTTTCATCTTCTCTTTGTCTATGATTTAAAACTCAATAGTTCATTAGATGAGGAACTGAAAGCACAAATGCAAGTAGTCAAAACTTTTTTGATGATATAAGAATGCCATTTGGTCTTGATAAATGTGCAAAAGCAACCTTTAAAGCAGGAAAGCTGCAGCACCAAGAAAATATCAGTCTGGAACAGGAATGTGATATAAAAGAACTTGAGCAGGACGGAGTGTATAAATATTTGGGAAGTGATGAAGGATCAACAATAAAACATCAACAAATGCAAATAAAACACAGTAAGGAATATTTTAGAAGACTTAAATTAATCCTGAAAACAGCACTGACATCTAGGAACAAAGTTCAAGCTATAAACCAATTTGCACTTCCTCTCCTAAGTTACAGTTTGGGAGTGACTGACTGGCCCCAAAATGTGTTGGATAGTTTGGACAGATAAACAAGAAGGATGCATCATGCTCAACAAATGATTTATAAAAATCAGTGCATACTAAGATTATATATTCCCCATTCGGATGGAACTATGGGCCTTCTCGAAACTGATTACATGTATAGATTTGCAATTGTGGGACTGCATACATATCTCCTGACCTCAAAAGACCCAAATGTAGTGAAAGTTTTGAAACATGAGGAGAATAAATCTAAGATAACATCCCTGCTTAGTTTAGCAGAAGCATATTAGTATCAAGCAAGAATGGAAATTAAACCAGAAATAGATAAAAATCAGGCAGCAAGTGACTGTACCAAAAAACAAAAGAAAGAATATAAGGTGAAGGATCAGATGAAAAGGCAAGAAATGTGGAAAATACATAAATATGGTTGCAAGTGCAGAAAACTCCTGGAACAACCACATGTTGACCAGGATCGAATGCAGGAATGGTTAAGGAGAGGCAAATTCAAACCAAAAGATGAAAGATTAATATTGGCAGCCCAAGATAATGGGCTACATACATGTTGGTTTACAAAGTCCACTGAACATATAGGAAAAACAGAATAATGCAAGTTTTGTAAAACAGAATTGGAAAACAATTGCACACCTCGTTGCTGGTTGTGACATATTAATGGCAGAATGACTGTATACTGAAAGGTATATTGATGTGGCAAGACTATTGCACTGGGGATTGTGCAAACATTATGGTACTGAAGTGGCTGAAAAACTCTGGAAACATGAGCCACAAACCATCATAGAAAATGATGAAGTCTACATCACACGGGATCACCTATTACCAACAGTTCAAAAGATAGATGCTAGAAAACCAGATACAGTGGTCCATGAAAAGAGGACAAAAGTAGCATTGATCATTGAAATCAGCACACCCAGTGACTACAGTGTCTTGCAGGGAGAGAGACACAAAATAAAAAAAATATCAGGATTTGCAGGGAGAAATGAGAGCACTGTGGAAGAAAGACATCCAGTTCCAATATGAGGAGGAGCAATGGGTCTTATAAAAAAGAATCTACAATCATATTTATATATGTTACCAATTCATGTAACCCTGTACGAACTGCAGAAAGAGTCATTACTAGGCACATTGGGTGTGCTGCGAAGAGTACTTTTGGCTGACATCAAAGATTGAAACAATACAAAGTTCATGAACTTTAATCATACTTTGACTTAGGAATGGGGTCCATTCCTGTCATGGTATTAGAAACCCATAAGACTTGGAGAAATTAAAAAAGGGGAGACTCTAGGAGTAGAAGCAGCAGAAAGAAAGGCATTTTTTTGGCTTTTTTTTGGGGGGGGTTTCCAACATATCTCTATAACAGAACTAAGACATTTTCTATCAGAAGAAGATCTCCATTAAGTCCTTAGGTCCCTCAGAAATGATCAGCCCCAGTTTTCTTTTCACTGTCTTGCTAGACATCTGATCAGTCCTAATGGACATACCTACATGCTGCACCTTGTTGGCCATTGACAGGGCCACAACAGTTGGAAAAGCAACTGAAGCTAGGCAATCTGAGGGCTCATTAAGCACTGCAGAAGAGATAAGGAGGTCCAACCAACCAACTGAAACTTCTTAAAAATCATGAGCAATTGGTAAACATACTGCCATACCATCCAGACCAATTACTGCCCTTAAAGATGGGGATTCTGCTACTAGAACAAGCAGATGCTTGTTTAATTTTGTAAATTTAACTTTAAATTATCACTCCTTTCTCAATGTTGCCAAACGCCTGACTGGACCCACGTCATCTCGCCTAGCATATGAAATTGGGGGTATAAGCATTTCAGAAAACACAAGAGCAAAATGAGGAATGGCCACTTGGAAATAGGTAATATTCAATGAATATACAAAGCTGTGCTGCATGTTATACATTGGCACTTTGCTGCATTGTAGCCTGTAACCATGAGTGGTTAAGAGCTCTAAAAAACACAAAATAATAAAAAAATAAAAAAAAACAGTAAAGACATACCCAAATCCCTGATAACATCCTGTGTGAATGCTTTAATTCTCTGATTTTTAAAGTGAATTTTAAGAAGGGATAATTGAATCCTTAAAGTTTTAGGAACCAAAAATTTATAAACTGAACACTCAGAATGATTGTCTTTATAAGGTATCTGCCTCCTTTTAGCTGATATGAAATAATTTTTTAGTCAAAACTTAAGGAAAACAGGAATAGTCCACAGTGGGAATACTTATCTGCTCACTCAAATAGAAACTGGCACAGTGCATAAGGCTGACAGACGGAAGCAACAAATGAAGTCTCTCTGTCCGGTTTGGTAGCAGGAAAGTTCTGAGGAAATTCATGCCCATATGTCCCTTATGTACCAGAATGTTCTCTTATGCAAGGGTCATGAGGCAGACATATGGTACAACAGGAAGGTGCCCAAGCCTTGGTATACTGTATTGCAATAATGATTATATGCAGGACATCATCTGTCTACCATCCCCAGACAGATGAGTTGGCTGAATGGTTCAACAAAACACTGAACACGATACTGCATAAAATTAAAGACCAAGAAAGGAAATTCTTGCCTTCTGGGGTGAGTGTACCACAATCTTTCACATGATTTTTCCCCTTTGAGCTATTACCTAGGTGCTACTCCAGGAGACTGTTACACCTAACAAAAGAAATTTGGGAAAAGATTCCACCACTGAAGCATGGTTCTGCACCTTCATACACACACTCATTAGCTACTCTGAGCTGTACTACAGCTCTGTATCCTTCATATCCTTACCCTACAGCTCTTCATCCTGAAATAATTCCCTATTCCAATAGTAGTGAATGCAGAAAAGGCTAGATTGAATACTGCCATTAGGAATGGAACACATGACTGACAAAGAAAGTAGGCTTAAACCTGCACTTAAGGGTTCATGGGTCAGAGAATTCTGATTAGGGGAGCAGGTTATTACTCTCATAAACACCACAGAAAGCAGGTTCCAGACCACCTGGCAAGGGCAGTAAGACATATCAGATAGGATACATCTGGTTCATACGATGTTCTGACTTTAGAGGAAAAATGCCACATGAATTTCCTAAATTCATGCTATGCTATGGAATGTATGGTAGTTACTTGAAACTTGGGATAGGCCATAATGTATTACTATGTACTGGAAGTAAGAACAGAAGGAAACACTGCCTACCAACCAAGAAAGTGAGATGAAACAGATTATTAATAAAGAAAAAAATGTTCTTCTATTTACAAGGACAACCTAAAGTAACAAGCCATGGCACTGTAAAAGCACCAAGCCAAAAGAAAAAAAAAAGACTCTCAAGCCTTACAGAATTTCTGAACCAAAACACAAAGACGTTTCCATAGTGATAAAAAAGACACTGGCTCTAGGGCTAACTGAAGAGTCCCAGAGTAAACAGAGTAGCCCCACTATGATAGTTTCCAAGCCAGAAAGTATTTTTTTAATGAATTCATAAAGCTGAAATGCACTCCCATTTTGATGCCTGATT